>NW_027184382.1:0-66000 GCF_000393655.2 Nicotiana sylvestris
AAAACCCTAATGCTGACTAAAGGAAAGAGTTCAGTTTAGGGTTTAAAAACCTAATGCTGACTGAATGGAAAAAGTTTAATTTAGGGTTTAAAACCCTAATGCTGACCGAATGGAAAAGAGTTCAGTTTAGGGTTTAAAACCCTAATGCTGACTGAATGGAAAAATTTCAGTTTAGGGTTTAAAACCTTAATGCTGACTAAAGGAAAGAGTTCAGTTTAGGGTTTAAAACCCTAATGCTGACTGAATGGAAGAGTTCAGTTTAGGGTTTAAAACCCTAATGCTGACTGAATGGAAAAAGTTCAGTTTAGGGTTTAAAACCCTAATGCTGACTAAAGGAAAGAGTTCAGTTTAGGGTTTAAAACCCTAATGCTGACAGAATGGAAAAAGTTCAGTTTAGGGTTTAAAACCCTAATGCTGACTGGATGGAAAAGAGTTCAGTTTAGGGTTTAAAACCCTAATGCTGACTCTGACTACAGGAAAAAGTTCAGTTTAGGGTTTAAAACCCTAATGCTGACTGAATGGAAAAGAGTTCAGTTTAGGGTATAAAACCCTAATGCTGACTAAAGGAAAAGTTCAGTTTAGGGTTTAAAACCCTAATGCTGACTAAAGGAAAAGTTCAGTTTAGGGTTTAAAACCTTAATGCTGACTGAATGGAAAAAGTTCAGTTTAGGGTTTAAAACCCTAATGCTGACTGAATGGAAAAGAGTTCAGTTTAGGGTTTAAAACCCTAATGCTGACTGAATGGAAAAGAGTTCAGTTTAGGGTTTAAAACCCTAATGCTGACTGGATGGAAAAGAGTTCAGTTTAGGGTTTAAAACCCTAATGCTGACTCTGACTACAGGAAAAAGTTCAGTTTAGGGTTTAAAACCCTAATGCTGACTGAATGGAAAAGAGTCCAGTTTAGGGTTTAAAACCCTAATGCTGACTAAAGGAAAAAGTTCAGTTTAGGGTTTAAAACCCTAATGCTGACTAAAGGGAAAGTTCCGTTTAGGGTTTAAAACCCTAATGCTGACTAAAGGAAAGAGTTCAGTTTAGGGTTTAAAAACCTAATGCTGACTGAATGGAAAAAGTTTAATTTAGGGTTTAAAACCCTAATGCTGACCGAATGGAAAAGAGTTCAGTTTAGGGTTTAAAACCCTAATGCTGACTGAATGGAAAAATTTCAGTTTAGGGTTTAAAACCTTAATGCTGACTAAAGGAAAGAGTTCAGTTTAGGGTTTAAAACCCTAATGCTGACTGAATGGAAGAGTTCAGTTTAGGGTTTAAAACCCTAATGCTGACTGAATGGAAAAAGTTCAGTTTAGGGTTTAAAACCCTAATGCTGACTAAAGGAAAGAGTTCAGTTTAGGGTTTAAAACCCTAATGCTGACAGAATGGAAAAAGTTCAGTTTAGGGTTTAAAACCTTAATGCTGACTAAAGGAAAGAGTTCAGTTTAGGGTTTAAAACCCTAATGCAGACTAAAGGGAAAGTTCAGTTTAAGGTTTAAAACCCTAATGCTGACTAAAGGAAAGAGTTCAGTTTAGGGTTTAAAACCCTAATGCTGACTAAAGGGAAAGTTTAGTTTAGGGTTTAAAACCCTAATGCTGACTGAATGGAAAAAGTTCAGTTTAGGGTTTAAAACCCAAATGCTGACTAAAGGAAAGAGTTCAGTTTAGGGTATAAAACCCTAATGCTGACTGAATGGAAAAAGTTCAGTTTAGGGTTTAAAACCTTAATGCTGACTAAAGGAAAGAGTTCAGTTTAAGGTTTAAAACCCTAATGCTGACTAAAGGAAAGAGTTCAGTTTAAGGTTTAAAACCCTAATGCTGACTAAAGGGAAAGTTCAGTTTAGGGTTTAAAACCCTAATACTGACTAGCTGGAAAGAGTTCAGTTTAGGATTTAAAGCCCTAATGCTGACTGAATGAAAAATTTCAGTTTCGGGTTTAAAACCCTAATGCTGACTGAAGGGAAAGTTCAGTTTAGGATTTAAAACCCTAATGCTGACTAAAGGAAAGAGTTCAGTTTAGGGTTTAAAACCCTAATGCTGACTAAAGGAAAGAGTTCAGTTTAAGGTTTAAAACCCTAATGTTGACTGAATGGAAAAGAGTTCAGTTTAGGGTTTAAAACCCTAATGCTGACTGGATGGAAAATAGTTCAGTTTAGGGTTTAAAACCCTAATGCTGACTAAAGGAAAAGTTTAGTTTAGGGTTTAAAAACCCTAATGCTGACTAATGGAAAAGTTCAGTTTAGGGTTTAAAAACCCTAATGCTGACTGAAGGGAAAAAGTTCTGTTTAGGGTTTAAAACCCTAATGTTGACTGAATGGAAAAGAGTTTAGTTTAGGGTTTAAAACCTTAATGCTGACTAAAGGAAAAGTTTAGTTTAGGGTTTAAAAACCCTAATGCTGACTAAAGGAAAAGTTCAGTTTAGGGTTTAAAACCCTAATGCTGACTGAATGGAAAAAGTTCAGTTTAGGGTTTAAAACCCTAATGCTGACCGAATGGAAAAGAGTTCAGTTTAGGGTTTAAAACCCTAATGCTGACCGAATGGAAAAGAGTTCAGTTTAGGGTTTAAAACCCTAATGCTGACTGGATGGAAAAGAGATCAGTTTAGGGTTTAAAACCCTAATACTGACTGGATGGAAAAGAGTTCAGTTTAGGGTTTAAAACCCTAATGCTGACTCTGACTACAGGAAAAGTTCAGTTTAGGGTTTAAAACCCTAATGCTGACTGAATGGAAAAGAGTTCAGTTTAGGGTATAAAACCCTAATGCTGACTAAAGGAAAAGTTCAGTTTAGGGTTTAAAACCCTAATGCTGACTAAAGGAAAAGTTCAGTTTAGGGTTTAAAACCTTAATGCTGACTGAATGGAAAAAGTTCAGTTTAGGGTTTAAAACCCTAATGCTGACTGAATGGAAAAGAGTTCAGTTTAGGGTTTAAAACCCTAATGCTGACTGAATGGAAAAGAGTTCAGTTTAGGGTTTAAAACCCTAATGCTGACTGGATGGAAAAGAGTTCAGTTTAGGGTTTAAAACCCTAATGCTGACTCTGACTACAGGAAAAAGTTCAGTTTAGGGTTTAAAACCCTAATGCTGACTGAATGGAAAAGAGTCCAGTTTAGGGTTTAAAACCCTAATGCTGACTAAAGGAAAAAGTTCAGTTTATGGTTTAAAACCCTAATGCTGACTAAAGGGAAAGTTCAGTTTAGGGTTTAAAACCCTAATGCTGACTAAAGGAAAGAGTTCAGTTTAGGGTTTAAAACCCTAATGCTGACTGAATGGAAAAAGTTCAGTTTAGGGTTTAAAACCCTAATGCTGACCGAATGGAAAAGAGTTCAGTTTAGGGTTTAAAACCCTAATGCTGACTGAATGGAAAAAGTTCAGTTTAGGGTTTAAAACCTTAATGCTGACTAAAGGAAAGAGTTCAGTTTAGGGTTTAAAACCCTAATGCTGACTGAATGGAAGAGTTCAGTTTAGGGTTTAAAACCCTAATGCTGACTGAATGGAAAAAGTTCAGTTTAGGGTTTAAAACCCTAATGCTGACTAAAGGAAAGAGTTCAGTTTAGGGTTTAAAACCCTAATGCTGACAGAATGGAAAAAGTTCAGTTTAGGGTTTAAAACCTTAATGCTGACTAAAGGAAAGAGTTCAGTTTAGGGTTTAAAACCCTAATGCTGACTAAAGGGAAAGTTCAGTTTAAGGTTTAAAACCCTAATGTTGACTAAAGGAAAGAGTTCAGATTAGGGTTTAAAACCCTAATGCTGACTAAAGGGAAAGTTCAGTTTAGGGTTTAAAACCCTAATGCTGACTGAATGGAAAAAGTTCAGTTTAGGGTTAAAAACCCTAATGCTGACTAAAGGAAAGAGTTCAGTTTAGGGTATAAAACCCTAATGCTGACTGAATGGAAAAAGTTCAATTTAGGGTTTAAATCCTTAATGCTGACTAAAGGAAAGAGTTCAGTTTAGGGTTTAAAACCCTAATGCTGACTAAAGGGAAAGTTCAGTTTAAGGTTTAAAACCCTAATGCTGACAAAAGGAAAGAGTTCAGTTTAGGGTTTAAAACCCTAATGCTGACTAAAGGGAAAGTTCAGTTTAGGGTTTAAAACCCTAATACTGACTAGCTGGAAATAGTTCAGTTTAGGGTTTAAAACCCTAATGCTAACTGAATGGAAAAAGTTCAGTTTAGGGTTTAAAACCCTAATACTGACTACAACAAAAGTTCAGTTTAGGGTTTAAAACCCTAATGCTGACTGAATGAAAAAGTTCAGTTTAGGGTTTAAAACCCTAATGCTGACTAAAGGAAAGAGTTCAGTTTAGGGTTTAAAACCCTAATGCTGACTGAATGGAAAAGAGTTCAGTTTAGGGTTTAAATCCCTAATGCTGACTGGATGGAAAAGAGTTCAGTTTAGGGTTTAAAACCCTAATGCTGACTCTGACTACAGGAAAAAGTTCAGTTTAGGGTTTAAAACCCTAATGCTGACTAATGGAAAAAGTTCAGTTTAGGGTTTAAAAACCCTAATGCTGACTGAAGGGAAAAAGTTCAGTTTAGGGTTTAAAACCCTAATGCTGACTAAAGGAAAAGAGTTCTGTTTAGGGTTTAAAACCCTAATGCTGACTGAATGGAAAAGAGTTTAGTTTAGGGTTTAAAACCCTAATGCTGACTAAAGGAAAAGTTCAGTTTAGGGTTTAAAAACCCTAATGCTGACTAAAGGAAAAGTTCAGTTTAGGGTTTAAAACCCTAATGCTGACTGAATGGAAAAAGTTCAGTTTAGGGTTTAAAACCCTAATGCTGACCTAATGGAAAAGAGTTCAGTTTAGGGTTTAAAACCCTAATGCTGATTGAATGGAAAAAGTTCAGTTTAGGGTTTAAAACCCTAATGCTGACTAATGGAAAAAGTTCAGTTTAGGGTTTAAAAACCCTAATGCTGACTGGATGGAAAAGAGTTCAGTTTAGGGTTTAAAACCCTAATGCTGACTCTGACTACAGGAAAAAGTTCAGTTTAGGGTTTAAAACCCTAATGCTGACTGAATGGAAAAGAGTTCAGTTTAGGGTATAAAACCCTAATGCTGACTAAAGGAAAAGTTCAGTTTAGGGTTTAAAACCCTAATGCTGACTAAAGGAAAAGTTCAGTTTAGGGTTTAAAACCTTAATGCTGACTGAATGGAAAAAGTTCAGTTTAGGGTTTAAAACCCTAATGCTGACTGAATGGAAAAGAGTTCAGTTTAGGGTTTAAAACCCTAATGCTGACTGAATGGAAAAGAGTTCAGTTTAGGGTTTAAAACCCTAATGCTGACTGGATGGAAAAGAGTTCAGTTTAGGGTTTAAAACCCTAATGCTGACTCTGACTACAGGAAAAAGTTCAGTTTAGGGTTTAAAACCCTAATGCTGACTGAATGGAAAAGAGTCCAGTTTAGGGTTTAAAACCCTAATGCTGACTAAAGGAAAAAGTTCAGTTTAGGGTTTAAAACCCTAATGCTGACTAAATGGAAAGTTCCGTTTAGGGTTTAAAACCCTAATGCTGACTAAAGGAAAGAGTTCAGTTTAGGGTTTAAAAACCTAATGCTGACTGAATGGAAAAAGTTTAATTTAGGGTTTAAAACCCTAATGCTGACCGAATGGAAAAGAGTTCAGTTTAGGGTTTAAAACCCTAATGCTGACTGAATGGAAAAATTTCAGTTTAGGGTTTAAAACCTTAATGCTGACTAAAGGAAAGAGTTCAGTTTAGGGTTTAAAACCCTAATGTTGACTGAATGGAAAAGAGTTCAGTTTAGGGTTTAAAACCCTAATGCTGACTGAATGGAAAAAGTTCAGTTTAGGGTTTAAAACCCTAATGCTGACTAAAGGAAAGAGTTATGTTTAGGGTTTAAAACCCTAATGCTGACAGAATGGAAAAAGTTCAGTTTAGGGTTTAAAACCTTAATGCTGACTAAAGGAAAGAGTTCAGTTTAGGGTTTAAAACCCTAATGCAGACTAAAGGGAAAGTTCAGTTTAAGGTTTAAAACCCTAATGCTGACTAAAGGAAAGAGTTCAGTTTAGGGTTTAAAACCCTAATGCTGACTAAAGGGAAAGTTTAGTTTAGGGTTTAAAACCCTAATGCTGACTGAATGGAAAAAGTTCAGTTTAGGGTTTAAAACCCAAATGCTGACTAAAGGAAAGAGTTCAGTTTAGGGTATAAAACCCTAATGCTGACTGAATGGAAAAAGTTCAGTTTAGGGTTTAAAACCTTAATGCTGACTAAAGGAAAGAGTTCAGTTTAAGGTTTAAAACCCTAATGCTGACTAAAGGAAAGAGTTAAGTTTAGGGTTTAAAACCATAATGCTGACTAAAGGCAAAGTTAAGTTTAGGGTTTAAAACCCTAATGCTGATTGAATGGAAAAAGTTCAGTTTAGGGTTTAAAACCCTAATGCTGACTAAAGGAAAGAGTTCAGTTTAGGGTTTAAAACCCTAATGCTGACTGAATGGAAAAAGTTCAGTTTAGGGTTTAAAACCCTAATGCTGACTAAAGGAAAGAGTTCAGTTTAGGGTTTAAAACCCTAATGCTGACTAAAGGGAAAGTTCAGTTTAAGGTTTAAAACCCTAATGCTGACTAAAGGAAAGAGTTCAGTTTAGGGTTTAAAACCCTAATGCTGACTAAAGGGAAAGTTCAGTTTAGGGTTTAAAACCCTAATACTGACTAGCTGGAAAGAGTTCAGTTTAGGATTTAAAACCCTAATGCTGACTGAATGAAAAAGTTCAGTTTCGGGTTTAAAACCCTAATGCTGACTGAAGGGAAAGTTCAGTTTAGGATTTAAAACCCTAATGCTGACTAAAGGAAAGAGTTTAGTTTAGGGTTTAAAACCCTAATGCTGACTGAATGGAAAAGAGTTCAGTTTAGGGTTTAAAACCCTAATGCTGACTAGATGGAAAAGAGTTCAGTTTAGGGTTTAAAACCCTAATGCTGACTCTGACTACAGAAAAAAGTTCAGTTTAGGGTTTAAAACCCTAATGCTGACTAATGGAAAAAGTTCAGTTTAGGGTTTAAAAACCCTAATGCTGACTGAAGGGAAAAAGTTCAGTTTAGGGTTTAAAACCCTAATGCTGACTAAAGGAAAAGAGTTATGTTTAGGGTTTAAAACCCTAATGCTGACTGAATGGAAAAGAGTTTAGTTTAGGGTTTAAAACCCTAATGCTGACTAAAGGAAAAAGTTTAGTTTAGGGTTTAAAACCCTAATGCTGACTGAATGGAAAAGAGTTCTGTTTAGGGTTTAAAACCCTAATGCTGACTGGATGAAAAAGCGTTCAGTTTAGGGTTTAAAACCCTAATGCTGACTAAAGGAAAAGTTCAGTTTAGGGTTTAAAAACCCTAATGCTGACTAATGGAAAAGTTCAGTTTAGGGTTTAAAAACCCTAATGTTGACTGAAGGGAAAAAGTTCAGTTTAGGGTTTAAAACCCTAATGATGACTAAAGGAAAATAGTTCTGTTTAGGGTTTAAAACCCTAATGCTGACTGAATGGAAAAAGTTTAGTTTAGGGTTTAAAACCCTAATGCTGACTAAAGGAAAAGTTTAGTTTAGGGTTTAAAAACCCTAATGCTGACTAAAAGAAAAGTTCAGTTTAGGATTTAAAACCCTAATGCTGAATGAATGGAAAAAGTTCAGTTTAGGGTTTAAAACCCTAATGCTGACCGAATGGAAAAGAGTTCAGTTTAGGGTTTAAAACCCTAATGCTGACTGGATGGAAAAGAGTTCAGTTTAAGGTTTAAAACCCTAATGCTGACTGGATGGAAAAGAGTTCAGTTTAGGGTTTAAAACCCTAATGCTGACTCTAACTACAGGAAAAGTTCAGTTTAGGGTTTAAAACCCTAATGCTGACTGAATGGAAAAGAGTTCAGTTTAGGGTATAAAACCCTAATGCTAACTAAAGGAAAAGTTCAGTTTAGGGTTTAAAACCTTAATGCTGACTGAATGGAAAAAGTTTAGTTTAGGGTTTAAAACCCTAATGCTGACTGAATCGAAAAGAGTTTAGTTTAGGGTTTAAAACCCTAATGCTGACTGAATGGAAAAGAGTTCAGTTTAGGGTTTAAAACCCTAATGCTGACTGGATGGAAAAGAGTTCAGTTTAGGGTTTAAAACCCTAATGCTGACTCTGACTACAGGAAAAAGTTCAGTTTAGGGTTTAAAACCCTAATGCTGACTGAATGGAAAAGAGTCCAATTTAGGGTTTAAAACCCTAATGCTGACTAAAGGAAAAAGTTCAGTTTAGGGTTTAAAACCCTAATGCTAACTAAAGGGAAAGTTCAGTTTAGGGTTTAAAACCCTAATGCTGACTAAAGGAAAGAGTTCAGTTTAGGGTTTAAAACCCTAATGCTGACTAAAGGGAAAGAGTTCAGTTTAGGGTTTAAAACCCTAATGCTGACTGGATGGAAAAGAGTTCAGTTTAGGGTTTAAAACCCTAATGCTGACTAAAGGAAAAGTTCAGTTTAGGGTTTAAAAACCCTAATGCTGACTAATGGAAAAGTTCAGTTTAGGGTTTAAAAACCCTAATGCTGTCTGAAGGGAAAAAGTTCAGTTTAGGGTTTAAAACCCTAATGCTGACTAAAGGACAAGAGTTCTGTTTAGGGTTTAAAAACCTAATGCTGACTGAATGGAAAAGAGTTTAGTTTAGGGTTTAAAACCCTAATGCTGACTAAAGGAAAAGTTCAGTTTAGGGTTTTAAAACCCTAATGCTGGCTAAAAGAAAAGTTCAGTTTAGGGTTTAAAACCCTAATGCTGACTAAAGGAAAGAGTTTAGTTTAGGGTTTAAAACCCTAATGCTGACTGAATTGAAAAAGTTCAGTTTAGGGTTTAAAACCCTAATGCTGACCGAATGGAAAAGAGTTCAGTTTAGGGTTTAAAACCCTAATGCTGACTGAATGGAAAAATTTCAGTTTAGGGTTTAAAACCTTAATGCTGACTAAAGGAAAGAGTTCAGTTTAGGGTTTAAAACCCTAATGCTGACTGAATGGAAGAGTTCAGTTTAGGGTTTAAAACCCTAATGCTGACTGAATGGAAAAAGTTCAGTTTAGGGTTTAAAACCCTAATGCTGACTAAAGGAAAGAGTTCTGTTTAGGGTTTAAAACCCTAATGCTGACAGAATGGAAAAAGTTCAGTTTAGGGTTTAAAACCTTAATGCTGACTAAAGGAAAGAGTTCAGTTTAGGGTTTAAAACCCTAATGCAGACTAAAGGGAAAGTTCAGTTTAAGGTTTAAAACCCTAATGCTGACTAAAGGAAAGAGTTCAGTTTAGGGTTTAAAAGCCTAATGCTGACTAAAGGGAAAGTTCAGTTTAGGGTTTAAAACCCTAATGCTGACTACAAGAAAAGTTCAGTTTAGGGTTTAAAACCCTAATGCTGACTGAATGAAAAAGTTCAGTTTAGGGTTTAAAACCCTAATGCTGACTGAAGGGAAAGTTCAGTTTAGGGTTTAAAACCCTAATGCTGACTAAAGGAAAGAGTTCAGTTTAGGGTTTAAAACCCTAATGCTGACTGAATGGAAAAGAGTTCAGTTTAGGGTTTAAAACCCTAATGCTGACTGGATGGAAAAGAGTTCAGTTTAGGGTTTAAAACCCTAATGCTGACTCTGACTACAGGAAAAAGTTCAGTTTAGGGTTTAAAACCCTAATGCTGACTAATGGAAAAAGTTCAGTTTAGGGTTTAAAAACCCTAATGCTGACTGAAGGGAAAAAGTTCAGTTTAGGGTTTAAAACCCTAATGCTGACTAAAGGAAAAGAGTTATGTTTAGGGTTTAAAACCCTAATGCTGACTGAATGGAAAAGAGTTTAGTTTAGAGTTTAAAACCCTAATGCTGACTAAAGGAAAAGTTCAGTTTAGGGTTTAAAAACCCTAATGCTGACTAAAGGAAAAGTTCAGTTTAGGGTTTAAAACCCTAATGCTGACTACAAGAAAAGTTCAGTTTAGGGTTTAAAACCCTAATGCTGACTGAATGAAAAAGTTCAGTTTAGGGTTTAAAACCCTAATGCTGACTGAAGGGAAAGTTCAGTTTAGGGTTTAAAACCCTAATGCTGACTAAAGGAAAGAGTTCAGTTTAGGGTTTAAAACCCTAATGCTGACTGAATGGAAAAGAGTTCAGTTTAGGGTTTAAAACCCTAATGCTGACTGTATGGAAAAGAGTTCAGTTTAGGGTTTAAAACACTAATGCTGACTAAAGGAAAAGTTCAGTTTAGGGTTTAAAAACCCTAATGCTGACTAATGGAAAAGTTCAGTTTAGGGTTTAAAAACCCTAATGCAGACTGAAGGGAAAAAGTTCAGTTTAGGGTTTAAAACCCTAATGCTGACTAAAGGAAAATAGTTCTGTTTAGGGTTTAAAACCCTAATGCTGACTGAATGGAAAAAAGTTTAGTTTAGGGTTTAAAACCCTAATGCTGACTAAAGGAAAAGTTCAGTTTAGGGTTTAAAAACCCTAATGCTGACTAAAAGAAAAGTTCAGTTTAGGATTTAAAACCCTAATGCTGACTGAATGGAAAAAGTTCAGTTTAGGGTTTAAAACCCTAATGCTGACCGAATGGAAAAGAGTTCAGTTTAGGGTTTAAAACCCTAATGCTGACCGAATGGAAAAGAGTTCAGTTTAGGGTTTAAAACCCTAATGCTGACTGGATGGAAAAGAGTTCAGTTTAGGGTTTAAAACCCTAATGCTGACTGGATGGAAAAGAGTTCAGTTTAGGGTTTAAAACCCTAATGCTGACTCTGACTACAGGAAAAGTTCAGTTTAGGGTTTAAAACCCTAATGCTGACTGAATGGAAAAGAGTTCAGTTTAGGGTATAAAACCCTAATGCTGACTAAAGGAAAAGTTCAGTTTAGGGTTTAAAACCTTAATGCTGACTGAATGGAAAAAGTTCAGTTTAGGGTTTAAAACCCTAATGCTGACTGAATGGAAAAGAGTTTAGTTTAGGGTTTAAAACCCTAATGCTGACTGAATGGAAAAGAGTTCAGTTTAGGGTTTAAAACCCTAATGCTGACTGGATGGAAAAGAGTTCAGTTTAGGGTTTAAAACCCTAATGCTGACTCTGACTACAGGAAAAAGTTCAGTTTAGGGTTTAAAACCCTAATGCTGACTGAATGGAAAAGAGTCCAGTTTAGGGTTTAAAACCCTAATGCTGACTAAAGGAAAAAGTTCAGTTTAGGGTTTAAAACCCTAATGCTGACTGAAGGGAAAGTTCAGTTTAGGGTTTAAAACCCTAATGCTGACTAAAGGAAAGAGTTCAGTTTAGGGTTTAAAACCCTAATGCTGACTGAATGGAAAAGAGTTCAGTTTAGGGTTTAAAACCCTAATGCTGACTGGATGGAAAAGAGTTCAGTTTAGGGTTTAAAACCCTAATGCTGACTCTGACTACAGGAAAAAGTTCAGTTTAGGGTTTAAAACCCAAATGCTGACTAATGGAAAAAGTTCAGTTTAGGGTTTAAAAACCCTAATGCTGACTGAAGGGAAAAAGTTCAGTTTAGGGTTTAAAACCCTAATACTGACTAAAGGAAAAGAGTTCTGTTTAGGGTTTAAAACCCTAATGCTGACTGAATGAGAAAGAGTTTAGTTTAGGGTTTAAAACCCTAATGCTGACTAAAGGAAAAGTTCAGTTTAGGGTTTAAAAACCCTAATGCTGACTGAATGGAAAAAGTTCAGTTTAGGGTTTAAAACCCTAATGCTGACCGAATGGAAAAGAGTACAGTTTAGGGTTTAAAACCCTAATGCTGACTGAATGGAAAAAGTTCAGTTTAGGGTTTAAAACCTTAATGCTGACCGAATGGAAAAGAGTTCAGTTTAGGGTTTAAAACCCTAATGTTGACCGAATGGAAAAAGAGTTCAGTTTAGGGTTTAAAACCCTAATGCTGACTGGATGGAAAAGAGTTTAGTTTAGTGTTTAAAACCCTAATGCTGACTGGATGGAAAAGAGTTCAGTTTAGGGTTTAAAACCCTAATGCTGACTCTGACTACAGGAAAAGTTCAGTTTAGGGTTTAAAACCCTAATGCTGACTAAATGGAAAAGAGTTCAGTTTAGGGTATAAAACCCTAATACTGACTAAAGGAAAAGTTCAGTTTAGGGTTTAAAATCCTAATGCTGACTAAAGGAAAAGTTCAGTTTAGGGTTTAAAACCTTAATACTGACTGAATGGAAAAAGTTCAGTTTAGGGTTTAAAACCCTAATGCTGACCGAATGGAAAAGAGTTCAGTTTAGGGTTTAAAACCCTAATGCTGACTGAATGGAAAAGAGTTCAGTTTAGGGTTTAAAACCCTAATGCTGACTGGATGGAAAAGAGTTTAGTTTAGGGTTTAAAACCCTAATGCTGACTGGATGGAAAAGAGTTCAGTTTAGGGTTTAAAACCCTAATGCTGACTCTGACTACAGGAAAAAGTTCAGTTTAGGGTTTAAAACCCTAATGCTGACTGAATGGAAAAGAGTTCAGTTTAGGGTATAAAACCCTAATGCTGACTAAAGGAAAAGTTCAGTTTAGGGTTTAAAACCCTAATGCTGACTAAAGGAAAAGTTCAGTTTAGGGTTTAAAACCTTAATGCTGACTGAATGGAAAAAGTTCAGTTTAGGGTTTAAAACCCTAATGCTGACTGAATGGAAAAGAGTTCAGTTTAGGGTTTAAAACCCTAATGCTGACTGAATGGAAAAGAGTTCAGTTTAGGGTTTAAAACCCTAATGCTGACTAAAGGAAAATAGTTCTGTTTAGGGTTTAAAACCCTAATGCTGACTGAATGGAAAAAAGTTTAGTTTAGGGTTTAAAACCCTAATGCTGACTAAAGGAAAAGTTCAGTTTAGGGTTTAAAAACCCTAATGCTGACTAAAAGAAAAGTTCAGTTTAGGATTTAAAACCCTAATGCTGACTGAATGGAAAAAGTTCAGTTTAGGGTTTAAAACCCTAATGCTGACCGAATGGAAAAGAGTTCAGTTTAGGGTTTAAAACCCTAATGCTGACCGAATGGAAAAGAGTTCAGTTTAGGGTTTAAAACCCTAATGCTGACTGGATGGAAAAGAGTTCAGTTTAGGGTTTAAAACCCTAATGCTGACTGGATGGAAAAGAGTTCAGTTTAGGGTTTAAAACCCTAATGCTGACTCTGACTACAGGAAAAGTTCAGTTTAGGGTTTAAAACCCTAATGCTGACTGAATGGAAAAGAGTTCAGTTTAGGGTATAAAACCCTAATGCTGACTAAAGGAAAAGTTCAGTTTAGGGTTTAAAACCTTAATGCTGACTGAATGGAAAAAGTTCAGTTTAGGGTTTAAAACCCTAATGCTGACTGAATGGAAAAGAGTTTAGTTTAGGGTTTAAAACCCTAATGCTGACTGAATGGAAAAGAGTTCAGTTTAGGGTTTAAAACCCTAATGCTGACTGGATGGAAAAGAGTTCAGTTTAGGGTTTAAAACCCTAATGCTGACTCTGACTACAGGAAAAAGTTCAGTTTAGGGTTTAAAACCCTAATGCTGACTGAATGGAAAAGAGTCCAGTTTAGGGTTTAAAACCCTAATGCTGACTAAAGGAAAAAGTTCAGTTTAGGGTTTAAAACCCTAATGCTGACTGAAGGGAAAGTTCAGTTTAGGGTTTAAAACCCTAATGCTGACTAAAGGAAAGAGTTCAGTTTAGGGTTTAAAACCCTAATGCTGACTGAATGGAAAAGAGTTCAGTTTAGGGTTTAAAACCCTAATGCTGACTGGATGGAAAAGAGTTCAGTTTAGGGTTTAAAACCCTAATGCTGACTCTGACTACAGGAAAAAGTTCAGTTTAGGGTTTAAAACCCAAATGCTGACTAATGGAAAAAGTTCAGTTTAGGGTTTAAAAACCCTAATGCTGACTGAAGGGAAAAAGTTCAGTTTAGGGTTTAAAACCCTAATACTGACTAAAGGAAAAGAGTTCTGTTTAGGGTTTAAAACCCTAATGCTGACTGAATGAGAAAGAGTTTAGTTTAGGGTTTAAAACCCTAATGCTGACTAAAGGAAAAGTTCAGTTTAGGGTTTAAAAACCCTAATGCTGACTGAATGGAAAAAGTTCAGTTTAGGGTTTAAAACCCTAATGCTGACCGAATGGAAAAGAGTACAGTTTAGGGTTTAAAACCCTAATGCTGACTGAATGGAAAAAGTTCAGTTTAGGGTTTAAAACCTTAATGCTGACCGAATGGAAAAGAGTTCAGTTTAGGGTTTAAAACCCTAATGTTGACCGAATGGAAAAGAGTTCAGTTTAGGGTTTAAAACCCTAATGCTGACCGAATGGAAAAGAGTTCAGTTTAGGGTTTAAAACCCTAATGCTGACTGGATGGAAAAGAGTTCAGTTTAGGGTTTAAAACCCTAATGCTGACTCTGACTACAGGAAAAGTTCAGTTTAGGGTTTAAAACCCTAATGCTGACTGAATGGAAAAGAGTTCAGTTTAGGGTATAAAACCCTAATGCTGACTAAAGGAAAAGTTCAGTTTAGGGTTTAAAACCCTAATGCTGACTAAAGGAAAAGTTCAGTTTAGGGTTTAAAACCTTAATGCTGACTGAATGGAAAAAGTTCAGTTTAGGGTTTAAAACCCTAATGCTGACCGAATGGAAAAGAGTTCAGTTTAGGGTTTAAAACCCTAATGCTGACTGAATGGAAAAGAGTTCAGTTTAGGGTTTAAAACCCTAATGCTGACTGGATGGAAAAGAGTTTAGTTTAGGGTTTAAAACCCTAATGCTGACTGGATGGAAAAGAGTTCAGTTTAGGGTTTAAAACCCTAATGCTGACTCTGACTACATGGAAAAGAGTTCAGTTTAGGGTTTAAAACCCTAATGCTGACTGAATGGAAAAGAGTTCAGTTTAAGGTATAAAACCCTAATGCTGACTAAAGGAAAAGTTCAGTTTAGGGTTTAAAACCCTAATGCTGACTAAAGGAAAAGTTCAGTTTAGGGTTTAAAACCCTAATACTGACTAAAGGAAAAGAGTTCTGTTTAGGGTTTAAAACCCTAATGCTGACTGAATGAGAAAGAGTTTAGTTTAGGGTTTAAAACCCTAATGCTGACTAAAGGAAAAGTTCAGTTTAGGGTTTAAAAACCCTAATGCTGACTGAATGGAAAAAGTTCAGTTTAGGGTTTAAAACCCTAATGCTGACCGAATGGAAAAGAGTACAGTTTAGGGTTTAAAACCCTAATGCTGACTGAATGGAAAAAGTTCAGTTTAGGGTTTAAAACCTTAATGCTGACCGAATGGAAAAGAGTTCAGTTTAGGGTTTAAAACCCTAATGTTGACCGAATGGAAAAGAGTTCAGTTTAGGGTTTAAAACCCTAATGCTGACCGAATGGAAAAGAGTTCAGTTTAGGGTTTAAAACCCTAATGCTGACTGGATGGAAAAGAGTTCAGTTTAGGGTTTAAAACCCTAATGCTGACTCTGACTACAGGAAAAGTTCAGTTTAGGGTTTAAAACCCTAATGCTGACTGAATGGAAAAGAGTTCAGTTTAGGGTATAAAACCCTAATGCTGACTAAAGGAAAAGTTCAGTTTAGGGTTTAAAACCCTAATGCTGACTAAAGGAAAAGTTCAGTTTAGGGTTTAAAACCTTAATGCTGACTGAATGGAAAAAGTTCAGTTTAGGGTTTAAAACCCTAATGCTGACTGAATGGAAAAGAGTTCAGTTTAGGGTTTAAAACCCTAATGCTGACTGAATGGAAAAGAGTTCAGTTTAGGGTTTAAAACCCTAATGCTGACTGGATGGAAAAGAGTTTAGTTTAGGGTTTAAAACCCTAATGCTGACTGGATGGAAAAGAGTTCAGTTTAGGGTTTAAAACCCTAATGCTGACTCTGACTACAGGAAAAAGTTCAGTTTAGGGTTTAAAACCCTAATGCTGACTGAATGGAAAAGAGTTCAGTTTAGGGTATAAAACCCTAATGCTGACTAAAGGAAAAGTTCAGTTTAGGGTTTAAAACCCTAATGCTGACTAAAGGAAAAGTTCAGTTTAGGGTTTAAAACCTTAATGCTGACTGAATGGAAAAAGTTCAGTTTAGGGTTTAAAACCCTAATGCTGACTGAATGGAAAAGAGTTCAGTTTAGGGTTTAAAACCCTAATGCTGACTGAATGGAAAAGAGTTCAGTTTAGGGTTTAAAACCCTAATGCTGACTGGATGGAAAAGAGTTCAGTTTAGGGTTTAAAACCCTAATGCTGACTCTGACTACAGGAAAAAGTTCAGTTTAGGGTTTAAAACCCTAATGCTGACTGAATGGAAAAGAGTCCAGTTTAGGGTTTAAAACCCTAATGCTGACTAAAGGAAAAAGTTCAGTTTAGGGTTTAAAACCCTAATGCTGACTAAAGGGAAAGTTCCGTTTAGGGTTTAAAACCCTAATGCTGACTAAAGGAAAGAGTTCAGTTTAGGGTTTAAAAACCTAATGCTGACTGAATGGAAAAAGTTTAATTTAGGGTTTAAAACCCTAATGCTGACCGAATGGAAAAGAGTTCAGTTTAGGGTTTAAAACCCTAATGCTGACTGAATGGAAAAATTTCAGTTTAGGGTTTAAAACCTTAATGCTGACTAAAGGAAAGAGTTCAGTTTAGGGTTTAAAACCCTAATGCTGACCGAATGGAAAAGAGTTCAGTTTAGGGTTTAAAACCCTAATGCTGACTGAATGGAAAAAGTTCAGTTTAGGGTTTAAAACCCTAATGCTGACTAAAGGAAAGAGTTATGTTTAGGGTTTAAAACCCTAATGCTGACAGAATGGAAAAAGTTCAGTTTAGGGTTTAAAACCTTAATGCTGACTAAAGGAAAGAGTTTAGTTTAGGGTTTAAAACTCTAATGCAGACTAAAGGGAAAGTTCAGTTTAAGGTTTAAAACCCTAATGCTGACTAAAGGAAAGAGTTCAGTTTAGGGTTTAAAACCTTAATGCTGACTAAAGGGAAAGTTTAGTTTAGGGTTTAAAACCCTAATGCTGACTGAATGGAAAAAGTTCAGTTTAGGGTTTAAAACCCAAATGCTGACTAAAGGAAAGAGTTCAGTTTAGGGTATAAAACCCTAATGCTGACTGAATGGAAAAAGTTCAGTTTAGGGTTTAAAACCTTAATGCTGACTAAAGGAAAGAGTTCAGTTTAAGGTTTAAAACCCTAATGCTGACTAAAGGAAAGAGTTCAGTTTAGGGTTTAAAACCCTAATGCTGACTAAAGGGAAAGTTAAGTTTAGGGTTTAAAACCCTAATGCTGATTGAATGGAAAAAGTTCAGTTTAGGGTTTAAAACCCTAATGCTGACTAAAGGAAAGAGTTCAGTTTAGGGTTTAAAACCCTAATGCTGACTGAATGGAAAAAGTTCAGTTTAGGGTTTAAAACCCTAATGCTGACTAAAGGAAAGAGTTCAGTTTAGGGTTTAAAACCCTAATGCTGACTAAAGGGAAAGTTCAGTTTAAGGTTTAAAACCCTAATGCTGACTAAAGGAAAGAGTTCAGTTTAGGGTTTAAAACCCTAATGCTGACTAAAGGGAAAGTTCAGTTTAGGGTTTAAAACCCTAATACTGACTAGCTGGAAAGAGTTCAGTTTAGGGTTTAAAACCCTAATGCTGACTGAATGAAAAAGTTCAGTTTAGGGTTTAAAACCCTAATGCTGACTGAAGGGAAAGTTCAGTTTAGGGTTTAAAACCCTAATGCTGACTAAAGGAAAGAGTTCAGTTTAGGGTTTAAAACCCTAATGCTGACTGAATGGAAAAGAGTTCAGTTTAGGGTTTAAAACCCTAATGCTGACTAAAGGAAAAGTTCAGTTTAGGGTTTAAAAACCCTAATGCTGACTAATGGAAAAGTTCAGTTTAGGGTTTAAAAACCCTAATGTTGACTGAAGGGAAAAAGTTCAGTTTAGGGTTTAAAACCCTAATGCTGACTAAAGGAAAATAGTTCTGTTTAGGGTTTAAAACCCTAATGCTGACTGAATGGAAAAAAGTTTAGTTTAGGGTTTAAAACCCTAATGCTGACTAAAGGAAAAGTTTAGTTTAGGGTTTAAAAACCCTAATGCTGACTAAAAGAAAAGTTCAGTTTAGGATTTAAAACCCTAATGCTGACTGAATGGAAAAAGTTCAGTTTAGGGTTTAAAACCCTAATGCTGACCGAATGGAAAAGAGTTCAGTTTAGGGTTTAAAACCCTAATGCTGACTGGATGGAAAAGAGTTCAGTTTAGGGTTTAAAACCCTAATGCTGACTGGATGGAAAAGAGTTCAGTTTAGGGTTTAAAACCCTAATGCTGACTCTGACTACAGGAAAAGTTCAGTTTAGGGTTTAAAACCCTAATGCTGACTGAATGGAAAAGAGTTCAGTTTAGGGTATAAAACCCTAATGCTGACTAAAGGAAAAGTTCAGTTTAGGGTTTAAAACCTTAATGCTGACTGAATGGAAAAAGTTCAGTTTAGGGTTTAAAACCCTAATGCTGACTGAATGGAAAAGAGTTTAGTTTAGGGTTTAAAACCCTAATGCTGACTGAATGGAAAAGAGTTCAGTTTAGGGTTTAAAACCCTAATGCTGACTGGATGGAAAAGAGTTCAGTTTAGGGTTTAAAACCCTAATGCTGACTCTGACTACAGGAAAAAGTTCAGTTTAGGGTTTAAAACCCTAATGCTGACTGAATGGAAAAGAGTCCAATTTAGGGTTTAAAACCCTAATGCTGACTAAAGGAAAAAGTTCAGTTTAGGGTTTAAAACCCTAATGCTAACTAAAGGGAAAGTTCAGTTTAGGGTTTAAAACCCTAATGCTGACTAAAGGAAAGAGTTCAGTTTAGGGTTTAAAACCCTAATGCTGACTGAATGGAAAAGAGTTCAATTTAGGGTTTAAAACCCTAATGCTGACTGGATGGAAAAGAGTTCAGTTTAGGGTTTAAAACCCTAATGCTGACTAAAGGAAAAGTTCAGTTTAGGGTTTAAAAACCCTAATGCTGACTAATGGAAAAGTTCAGTTTAGGGTTTAAAAACCCTAATGCTGTCTGAAGGGAAAAAGTTCAGTTTAGGGTTTAAAACCCTAATGCTGACTAAAGGACAAGAGTTCTGTTTAGGGTTTAAAACCCTAATGCTGACTGAATGGAAAAAGTTCAGTTTAGGGTTTAAAACCCTAATGCTGACTAAATGGAAAAGTTCAGTTTAGGGTTTAAAACCCTAATGCTGACTAAAGGAAAAGTTCAGTTTAGGGTTTAAAACCCTAATGCTGACTAAAGGAAAGAGTTTAGTTTAGGGTTTAAAACCCTAATGCTGACTGAATGGAAAAAGTTCAGTTTAGGGTTTAAAACCCTAATGCTGACCGAATGGAAAAGAGTTCAGTTTAGGGTTTAAAACCCTAATGCTGACTGAATGGAAAAATTTCAGTTTAGGGTTTAAAACCTTAATGCTGACTAAAGGAAAGAGTTCAGTTTAGGGTTTAAAACCCTAATGCTGACTAAAGGAAAGAGTTCAGTTTAGGGTTTAAAACCCTAATGCTGACTGAATGGAAAAAGTTCAGTTTAGGGTTTAAAACCCTAATGCTGACTAAAGGAAAGAGTTCAGTTTAGGGTTTAAAACCCTAATGCTGACAGAATGGAAAAAGTTCAGTTTAGGGTTTAAAACCTTAATGCTGACTAAAGGAAAGAGTTCAGTTTAGGGTTTAAAACCCTAATGCAGACTAAAGGGAAAGTTCAGTTTAAGGTTTAAAACCCTAATGCTGACTAAAGGAAAGAGTTCAGTTTAGGGTTTAAAAGCCTAATGCTGACTAAAGGGAAAGTTCAGTTTAGGGTTTAAAACCCTAATGCTGACTACAAGAAAAGTTCAGTTTAGGGTTTAAAACCCTAATGCTGACTGAATGAAAAAGTTCAGTTTAGGGTTTAAAACCCTAATGCTGACTGAAGGGAAAGTTCAGTTTAGGGTTTAAAACCCTAATGCTGACTAAAGGAAAGAGTTCAGTTTAGGGTTTAAAACCCTAATGCTGACTGAATGGAAAAGAGTTCAGTTTAGGGTTTAAAACCCTAATGCTGACTGGATGGAAAAGAGTTCAGTTTAGGGTTTAAAACCCTAATGCTGACTCTGACTACAGGAAAAAGTTCAGTTTAGGGTTTAAAACCCTAATGCTGACTAATGGAAAAAGTTCAGTTTAGGGTTTAAAAACCCTAATGCTGACTGAAGGGAAAAAGTTCAGTTTAGGGTTTAAAACCCTAATGCTGACTAAAGGAAAAGAGTTATGTTTAGGGTTTAAAACCCTAATGCTGACTGAATGGAAAAGAGTTTAGTTTAGAGTTTAAAACCCTAATGCTGACTAAAGGAAAAGTTCAGTTTAGGGTTTAAAAACCCTAATGCTGACTAAAGGAAAAGTTCAGTTTAGGGTTTAAAACCCTAATGCTGACTACAAGAAAAGTTCAGTTTAGGGTTTAAAACCCTAATGCTGACTGAATGAAAAAGTTCAGTTTAGGGTTTAAAACCCTAATGCTGACTGAAGGGAAAGTTCAGTTTAGGGTTTAAAACCCTAATGCTGACTAAAGGAAAGAGTTCAGTTTAGGGTTTAAAACCCTAATGCTGACTGAATGGAAAAGAGTTCAGTTTAGGGTTTAAAACCCTAATGCTGACTGTATGGAAAAGAGTTCAGTTTAGGGTTTAAAACACTAATGCTGACTAAAGGAAAAGTTCAGTTTAGGGTTTAAAAACCCTAATGCTGACTAATGGAAAAGTTCAGTTTAGGGTTTAAAAACCCTAATGCAGACTGAAGGGAAAAAGTTCAGTTTAGGGTTTAAAACCCTAATGCTGACTAAAGGAAAATAGTTCTGTTTAGGGTTTAAAACCCTAATGCTGACTGAATGGAAAAAAGTTTAGTTTAGGGTTTAAAACCCTAATGCTGACTAAAGGAAAAGTTCAGTTTAGGGTTTAAAAACCCTAATGCTGACTAAAAGAAAAGTTCAGTTTAGGATTTAAAACCCTAATGCTGACTGAATGGAAAAAGTTCAGTTTAGGGTTTAAAACCCTAATGCTGACCGAATGGAAAAAAGTTCAGTTTAGGGTTTAAAACCCTAATGCTGACCGAATGGAAAAGAGTTCAGTTTAGGGTTTAAAACCCTAATGCTGACTGGATGGAAAAGAGTTCAGTTTAGGGTTTAAAACCCTAATGCTGACTGGATGGAAAAGAGTTCAGTTTAGGGTTTAAAACCCTAATGCTGACTCTGACTACAGGAAAAGTTCAGTTTAGGGTTTAAAACCCTAATGCTGACTGAATGGAAAAGAGTTCAGTTTAGGGTATAAAACCCTAATGCTGACTAAAGGAAAAGTTCAGTTTAGGGTTTAAAACCTTAATGCTGACTGAATGGAAAAAGTTCAGTTTAGGGTTTAAAACCCTAATGCTGACTGAATGGAAAAGAGTTTAGTTTAGGGTTTAAAACCCTAATGCTGACTGAATGGAAAAGAGTTCAGTTTAGGGTTTAAAACCCTAATGCTGACTGGATGGAAAAGAGTTCAGTTTAGGGTTTAAAACCCTAATGCTGACTCTGACTACAGGAAAAAGTTCAGTTTAGGGTTTAAAACCCTAATGCTGACTGAATGGAAAAGAGTCCAGTTTAGGGTTTAAAACCCTAATGCTGACTAAAGGAAAAAGTTCAGTTTAGGGTTTAAAACCCTAATGCTGACTGAAGGGAAAGTTCAGTTTAGGGTTTAAAACCCTAATGCTGACTAAAGGAAAGAGTTCAGTTTAGGGTTTAAAACCCTAATGCTGACTGAATGGAAAAGAGTTCAGTTTAGGGTTTAAAACCCTAATGCTGACTGGATGGAAAAGAGTTCAGTTTAGGGTTTAAAACCCTAATGCTGACTAAAGGAAAAGTTTAGTTTAGGGTTTAAAAACCCTAATGCTGACTAATGGAAAAGTTCAGTTTAGGGTTTAAAACCCTAATGCTGACTGAAGGGAAAAAGTTCAGTTTAGGGTTTAAAACCCTAATACTAACTAAATGAAAAGAGTTCTGTTTAGGGTTTAAAACCCTAATGCTGACTGAATGGGAAAGAGTTTAGTTTAGGGTTTAAAACCCTAATGCTGACTAAAGGAAAAGTTCAGTTTAGGGTTTAAAAACCCTAATGCTGACTGAATGGAAAAAGTTCAGTTTAGGGTTTAAAACCCTAATGCTGACCGAATGGAAAAGAGTACAGTTTAGGGTTTAAAACCCTAATGCTGACTGAATGGAAAAAGTTCAGTTTAGGGTTTAAAACCTTAATGCTGACCGAATGGAAAAGAGTTCAGTTTAGGGTTTAAAACCCTAATGTTGACCGAATGGAAAAGAGTTCAGTTTAGGGTTTAAAACCCTAATGCTGACTGGATGGAAAAGAGTTTAGTTTAGTGTTTAAAACCCTAATACTGACTGGATGGAAAAGAGTTCAGTTTAGGGTTTAAAACCCTAATGCTGACTCTGACTACAGGAAAAGTTCAGTTTAGGGTTTAAAACCCTAATGCTGACTGAATGGAAAAGAGTTCAGTTTAGGGTATAAAACCCTAATGCTGACTAAAGGAAAAGTTCAGTTTAGGGTTTAAAACCCTAATGCTGACTAAAGGAAAAGTTCAGTTTAGGGTTTAAAACCTTAATGCTGACTGAATGGAAAAAGTTCAGTTTAGGGTTTAAAACCCTAATGCTGACTGAATGGAAAAGAGTTCAGTTTAGGGTTTAAAACCCTAATGCTGACTGAATGGAAAAGAGTTCAGTTTAGGGTTTAAAACCCTAATGCTGACTGGATGGAAAAGAGTTCAGTTTAGGGTTTAAAACCCTAATGCTGACTCTGACTACAGGAAAAGTTCAGTTTAGGGTTTAAAACCCTAATGCTGACTGAATGGAAAAGAGTTCAGTTTAGGGTATAAAACCCTAATGCTGACTAAAGGAAAAGTTCAGTTTAGGGTTTAAAACCCTAATGCTGACTAAAGGAAAAGTTCAGTTTAGGGTATAAAACCTTAATTCTGACTGAATGGAAAAAGTTCAGTTTAGGGTTTAAAACCCTAATGCTGACTGAATGGAAAAGAGTTCAGTTTAGGGTTTAAAACCCTAATGCTGACTGAATGGAAAAGAGTTTAGTTTAGGGTTTAAAACCCTAATGCTGACTGAATGGAAAAGAGTTCAGTTTAGGGTTTAAAACCCTAATGCTGACTGGATGGAAAAGAGTTTAGTTTAGGGTTTAAAACCCTAATGCTGACTCTGACTACAGGAAAAAGTTCAGTTTAGGGTTTAAAACCCTAATGCTGACTGAATGGAAAAGAGTTCAGTTTAGGGTATAAAACCCTAATGCTGACTAAAGGAAAAGTTCAGTTTAGGGTTTAAAACCCTAATGCTGACTAAAGGAAAAGTTCAGTTTAGGGTTTAAAACCTTAATGCTGACTGAATGGAAAAAGTTCAGTTTAGGGTTTAAAACCCTAATGCTGACTGAATGGAAAAGAGTTCAGTTTAGGGTTTAAAACCCTAATGCTGACTGAATGGAAAAGAGTTCAGTTTAGGGTTTAAAACCCTAATGTTGACTGGATGGAAAAGAGTTCAGTTTAGGGTTTAAAACCCTAATGCTGACTCTGACTACAGGAAAAAGTTCAGTTTAGGGTTTAAAACCCTAATGTTGACTGAATGGAAAAGAGTCCAGTTTAGGGTTTAAAACCCTAATGCTGACTAAAGGAAAAAGTTCAGTTTAGGGTTTAAAACCCTAATGCTGACTGAATGGAAAAAGTTCAGTTTAGGGTTTAAAACCCTAATGTTGACCGAATGGAAAAGAGAACAGTTTAGGGTTTAAAACCCTAATGCTGACTGAATGGAAAAAGTTCAGTTTAGGGTTTAAAACCTTAATGCTGACCGAATGGAAAAGAGTTCAGTTTAGGGTTTAAAACCCTAATGCTGACTGGATGGAAAAGAGTTTAGTTTAGGGTTTAAAACCCTAATGCTGACTGGATGGAAAAGAGTTCAGTTTAGGGTTTAAAACCCTAATGCTGACTCTGACTACAGGAAAAGTTCAGTTTAGGGTTTAAAATCCTAATGCTGACTGAATGGAAAAGAGTTCAGTTTAGGGTATAAAACCCTAATGCTGACTAAAGGAAAAGTTCAGTTTAGGGTTTAAAATCCTAATGCTGACTAAAGGAAAAGTTCAGTTTAGGGTTTAAAACCTTAATGCTAACTGAATGGAAAAAGTTCAGTTTAGGGTTTAAAACCCTAATGCTGACTGAATGGAAAAGAGTTCAGTTTAGGGTTTAAAACCCTAATGCTAACTGAATGGAAAAGAGTTTAGTTTAGGGTTTAAAACCCTAATGCTGACTGGATGGAAAAGAGTTCAGTTTAGGGTTTAAAACCCTAATGCTGACTGAATGGAAAAGAGTTCAGTTTAGGGTATAAAACCCTAATGCTGACTAAAGGAAAAGTTCAGTTTAGGGTTTAAAACCCTAATGCTGACTAAAGGAAAAGTTCAGTTTAGGGTTTAAAACCTTAATGCTGACTGAATGGAAAAAGTTCAGTTTAGGGTTTAAAACCCTAATGCTGACTGAATGGAAAAGAGTTCAGTTTAGGGTTTAAAACCCTAATGCTGACTGAATGGAAAAGAGTTCAGTTTAGGGTTTAAAACCCTAATGCTGACTCTGACTACAGGAAAAAGTTCAGTTTAGGGTTTAAAACCCTAATGCTGACTCTGACTACAGGAAAAAGTTCAGTTTAGGGTTTAAAACCCTAATGTTGACTGAATGGAAAAGAGTCCAGTTTAGGGTTTAAAACCCTAATGCTGACTAAAGGAAAAAGTTCAGTTTAGGGTTTAAAACCCTAATGCTGACTAAAGGGAAAGTTTAGTTTAGGGTTTAAAACCCTAATGCTGACTAAAGGAAAGAGTTTAGTTTAGGGTTTAAAACCCTAATGCTGACTGAATGGAAAAAGTTCAGTTTAGGGTTTAAAACCCTAATGCTGACCGAATGGAAAAGAGTTCAGTTTAGGGTTTAAAACCCTAATGCTGACTGAATGGAAAAAGTTCAGTTTAGGGTTTAAAACCTTAATGCTGACTAAAGGAAAGAGTTTAGTTTAGGGTTTAAAACCCTAATGCTGACTCTGACTACAGGAAAAAGTTCAGTTTAGGGTTTAAAACCCTAATGCTGACTGAATGGAAAGGAGTCCAATTTAGGGTTTAAAACCCTAATGCTGACTAAAGGAAAAAGTTCAGTTTAGGGTTTAAAACCCTAATGCTAACTAAAGGGAAAGTTCAGTTTAGGGTTTAAAACCCTAATGCTGACTCAAGGAAAGAGTTCAGTTTAGGGTTTAAAACCCTAATGCTGACTGAATGGAAAAGAGTTCAGTTTAGGGTTTAAAACCCTAACACTGACTGGATGGAAAAGAGTTCAGTTTAGGGTTTAAAACCCTAATGCTGACTAAAAGAAAAGTTCAGTTTAGGGTTTAAAAACCCTAATGCTGACTAATGGAAAAGTTCAGTTTAGGGTTTAAAACCCTAATGCTGACTGAAGGGAAAAAGTTCAGTTTAGGGTTTAAAACCCTAATGCTAACTAAAGGAAAAGAGTTCTGTTTAGGGTTTAAAACCCTAATGCTGACTGAATGGGAAAGAGTTTAGTTTAGGGTTTAAAACCCTAATGCTGACTAAAGGAAAAGTTCAGTTTAGGGTTTAAAAACCCTAATGCTGACTGAATGGAAAAAGTTCAGTTTAGGGTTTAAAACCCTAATGTTGACCGAATGGAAAAGAGAACAGTTTAGGGTTTAAAACCCTAATGCTGACTGAATGGAAAAAGTTCAGTTTAGGGTTTAAAACCTTAATGCTGACCGAATGGAAAAGAGTTCAGTTTAGGGTTTAAAACCCTAATGCTGACTGGATGGAAAAGAGTTTAGTTTAGGGTTTAAAACCCTAATGCTGACTGGATGGAAAAGAGTTCAGTTTAGGGTTTAAAACCCTAATGCTGACTCTGACTACAGGAAAAGTTCAGTTTAGGGTTTAAAATCCTAATGCTGACTGAATGGAAAAGAGTTCAGTTTAGGGTATAAAACCCTAATTCTGACTAAAGGAAAAGTTCAGTTTAGGGTTTAAAATCCTAATGCTGACTAAAGGAAAAGTTCAGTTTAGGGTTTAAAACCTTAATGCTAACTGAATGGAAAAAGTTCAGTTTAGGGTTTAAAACCCTAATGCTGACTGAATGGAAAAGAGTTCAGTTTAGGGTTTAAAACCCTAATGCTAACTGAATGGAAAAGAGTTTAGTTTAGGGTTTAAAACCCTAATGCTGACTGAATGGAAAAGAGTTCAGTTTAGGGTTTAAAACCCTAATGCTGACTGAATGGAAAAGAGTTCAGTTTAGGGTATAAAACCCTAATGCTGACTAAAGGAAAAGTTCAGTTTAGGGTTTAAAACCCTAATGCTGACTAAAGGAAAAGTTCAGTTTAGGGTTTAAAACCTTAATGCTGACTGAATGGAAAAAGTTCAGTTTAGGGTTTAAAACCCTAATGCTGACTGAATGGAAAAGAGTTCAGTTTAGGGTTTAAAACCCTAATGCTGACTGAATGGAAAAGAGTTCAGTTTAGGGTTTAAAACCCTAATGTTGACTGGATGGAAAAGAGTTCAGTTTAGGGTTTAAAACCCTAATGCTGACTCTGACTACAGGAAAAAGTTGAGTTTAGGGTTTAAAACCCTAATGTTGACTGAATGGAAAAGAGTCCAGTTTAGGGTTTAAAACCCTAATGCTGACTAAAGGAAAAAGTTCAGTTTAGGGTTTAAAAACCCTAATGCTGACTGAATGGAAAAAGTTCAGTTTAGGGTTTAAAACCCTAATGTTGACCGAATGGAAAAGAGAACAGTTTAGGGTTTAAAACCCTAATGCTGACTGAATGGAAAAAGTTCAGTTTAGGGTTTAAAACCTTAATGCTGACCGAATGGAAAAGAGTTCAGTTTAGGGTTTAAAACCCTAATGCTGACTGGATGGAAAAGAGTTTAGTTTAGGGTTTAAAACCCTAATGCTGACTGGATGGAAAAGAGTTCAGTTTAGGGTTTAAAACCCTAATGCTGACTCTGACTACAGGAAAAGTTCAGTTTAGGGTTTAAAATCCTAATGCTGACTGAATGGAAAAGAGTTCAGTTTAGGGTATAAAACCCTAATGCTGACTAAAGGAAAAGTTCAGTTTAGGGTTTAAAATCCTAATGCTGACTAAAGGAAAAGTTCAGTTTAGGGTTTAAAACCTTAATGCTAACTGAATGGAAAAAGTTCAGTTTAGGGTTTAAAACCCTAATGCTGACTGAATGGAAAAGAGTTCAGTTTAGGGTTTAAAACCCTAATGCTAACTGAATGGAAAAGAGTTTAGTTTAGGGTTTAAAACCCTAATGCTGACTGGATGGAAAAGAGTTCAGTTTAGGGTTTAAAACCCTAATGTTGACTGAATGGAAAAGAGTCCAGTTTAGGGTTTAAAACCCTAATGCTGACTAAAGGGAAAGTTCAGTTTAGGGTTTAAAACCCTAATGCTGACTAAAGGAAAGAGTTCAGTTTAGGGTTTAAAACCCTAATGCTGACTGAATGGAAAAAGTTCAGTTTAGGGTTTAAAACCCTAATGCTGACCGAATGGAAAAGAGTTCAGTTTAGGGTTTAAAACCCTAATGCTGACTGAATGGAAAAAGTTCAGTTTAGGGTTTAAAACCTTAATGCTGACTAAAGGAAAGAGTTCAGTTTAGGGTTTAAAACCCTAATGCTGACTAAAGGAAAGAGTTCAGTTTAGGGTTTAAAACCCTAATGCTGACTGAATGGAAAAAGTTCAGTTTAGGGTTTAAAACCCTAATGCTGACTAAAGGAAAGAGTTCAGTTTAGGGTTTAAAACCCTAATGCTGACAGAATGGAAAAAGTTCAGTTTAGGGTTTAAAACCTTAATGCTGCCTAAAGGAAAGAGTTCAGTTTAGGGTTTAAAACCCTAATGCTGACTAAAGGGAAAGTTCAGTTTAAAGTTTAAAACCCTAATGCTGACTACAAGAAAAGTTCAGTTTAGGGTTTAAAACCCTAATGCTTACTGAATGAAAAAGTTCAGTTTAGGGTTTAAAACCCTAATGCTGACTGAAGGGAAAGTTCAGTTTAGGGTTTAAAATCCTAATGCTGACTAAAGGAAAGAGTTCAATTTAGGGTTTAAAACCCTAATGCTGACTGAATGGAAAAGAGTTCAGTTTAGGGTTTAAAACCCTAATGCTGACTGTATGGAAAAGAGTTCAGTTTAGGGTTTAAAACACTAATGCTGACTAAAGGAAAAGTTCAGTTTAGGGTTTAAAAACCCTAATGCTGACTAATGGAAAAGTTCAGTTTAGGGTTTAAAAACCCTAATGCAGACTGAAGGGAAAAAGTTCAGTTTAGGGTTTAAAACCCTAATGCTGACTAAAGGAAAATAGTTCTGTTTAGGGTTTAAAACCCTAATGCTGACTGAATGGAAAAAGTTTAGTTTAGGGTTTAAAACCCTAATGCTGACTAAAGGAAAAGTTCAGTTTAGGGTTTAAAAACCCTAATGCTGACTAAAAGAAAAGTTCAGTTTAGGATTTAAAACCCTAATGCTGACTGAATGGAAAAAGTTCAGTTTAGGGTTTAAAACCCTAATGCTGACCGAATGGAAAAGAGTTCAGTTTAGGGTTTAAAACCCTAATGCTGACCGAATGGAAAAGAGTTCAGTTTAGGGTTTAAAACCCTAATGCTGACTGGATGGAAAAGAGTTCAGTTTAGGGTTTAAAACCCTAATGCTGACTGGATGGAAAAGAGTTCAGTTTAGGGTTTAAAACCCTAATGCTGACTCTGACTACAGGAAAAGTTCAGTTTAGGGTTTAAAACCCTAATGCTGACTGAATGGAAAAGAGTTCAGTTTAGGGTATAAAACCCTAATGCTGACTAAAGGAAAAGTTCAGTTTAGGGTTTAAAACCTTAATGCTGACTGAATGGAAAAAGTTCAGTTTAGGGTTTAAAACCCTAATGCTGACTGAATGGAAAAGAGTTTAGTTTAGGGTTTAAAACCCTAATGCTGACTGAATGGAAAAGAGTTCAGTTTAGGGTTTAAAACCCTAATGCTGACTGGATGGAAAAGAGTTCAGTTTAGGGTTTAAAACCCTAATGCTGACTCTGACTACAGGAAAAAGTTCAGTTTAGGGTTTAAAACCCTAATGCTGACTGAATGGAAAAGAGTCCAATTTAGGGTTTAAAACCCTAATGCTGACTAAAGGAAAAAGTTCAGTTTAGGGTTTAAAACCCTAATGCTAACTAAAAGGAAAGTTCAGTTTAGGGTTTAAAACCCTAATGCTGACTAAAGGAAAGAGTTTAGTTTAGGGTTTAAAACCCTAATGCTGACTGAATGGAAAAGAGTTCAGTTTAGGGTTTAAAACCCTAATGCTTACTGGATAGAAAAGAGTTCAGTTTAGGGTTTAAAACCCTAATGCTGACTAAAGGAAAAGTTCAGTTCAGGGTTTAAAAACCCTAATGCTGACTAATGGAAAAGTTCAGTTTAGGGTTTAAAACCCTAATGCTGACTGAAGGGAAAAAGTTCAGTTTAGGGTTTAAAACCCTAATACTGACTAAAGGAAAAGAGTTCTGTTTAGGGTTTAAAACCCTAATGCTGACTGAATGGGAAAGAGTTTAGTTTAGGGTTTAAAACCCTAATGCTGACTAAAGGAAAAGTTCAGTTTAGGGTTTAAAAACCCTAATGCTGACTGAATGGAAAAAGTTCAGTTTAGGGTTTAAAACCCTAATGCTGACCGAATGGAAAAGAGTACAGTTTAGGGTTTAAAACCCTAATGCTGACTGAATGGAAAAAGTTCAGTTTAGGGTTTAAAACCTTAATGCTGACCGAATGGAAAAGAGTTCAGTTTAGGGTTTAAAACCCTAATGTTGACCGAATGGAAAAGAGTTCAGTTTAGGGTTTAAAACCCTAATGCTGACTGGATGGAAAAGAGTTTAGTTTAGTGTTTAAAACCCTAATACTGACTGGATGGAAAAGAGTTCAGTTTAGGGTTTAAAACCCTAATGCTGACTCTGACTACAGGAAAAGTTCAGTTTAGGGTTTAAAACCCTAATGCTGACTGAATGGAAAAGAGTTCAGTTTAGGGTATAAAACCCTAATGCTGACTAAAGGAAAAGTTCAGTTTAGGGTTTAAAACCCTAATGCTGACTAAAGGAAAAGTTCAGTTTAGGGTTTAAAACCTTAATGCTGACTGAATGGAAAAAGTTCAGTTTAGGGTTTAAAACCCTAATGCTGACTGAATGGAAAAGAGTTCAGTTTAGGGTTTAAAACCCTAATGCTGACTGAATGGAAAAGAGTTCAGTTTAGGGTTTAAAACCCTAATGCTGACTGGATGGAAAAGAGTTCAGTTTAGGGTTTAAAACCCTAATGCTGACTCTGACTACAGGAAAAGTTCAGTTTAGGGTTTAAAACCCTAATGCTGACTGAATGGAAAAGAGTTCAGTTTAGGGTATAAAACCCTAATGCTGACTAAAGGAAAAGTTCAGTTTAGGGTTTAAAACCCTAATGCTGACTAAAGGAAAAGTTCAGTTTAGGGTTTAAAACCTTAATGCTGACTGAATGGAAAAAGTTCAGTTTAGGGTTTAAAACCCTAATGCTGACTGAATGGAAAAGAGTTCAGTTTAGGGTTTAAAACCCTAATGCTGACTGAATGGAAAAGAGTTCAGTTTAGGGTTTAAAACCCTAATGCTGACTGGATGGAAAAGAGTTCAGTTTAGGGTTTAAAACCCTAATGCTGACTATGACTACAGGAAAAAGTTCAGTTTAGGGTTTAAAACCCTAATGTTGACTGAATGGAAAAGAGTCCAGTTTAGGGTATAAAACCCTAATGCTGACTAAAGGAAAAGTTCAGTTTAGGGTTTAAAACCCTAATGCTGACTGGATGGAAAAGAGTTCAGTTTAGGGTTTAAAACCCTAATGCTGACTATGACTACAGGAAAAAGTTCAGTTTAGGGTTTAAAACCCTAATGTTGACTGAATGGAAAAGAGTCCAGTTTAGGGTATAAAACCCTAATGCTGACTAAAGGAAAAGTTCAGTTTAGGGTTTAAAACCCTAATGCTGACTAAAGGAAAAGTTCAGTTTAGGGTTTAAAACCTTAATGCTGACTGAATGGAAAAAGTTCAGTTTAGGGTTTAAAACCCTAATGCTGACTGAATGGAAAAGAGTTCAGTTTAGGGTTTAAAACCCTAATGCTGACTAAAGGAAAAGTTCAGTTTAGGGTTTAAAACCCTAATGCTGACTAAAGGAAAAGTTCAGTTTAGGGTTTAAAACCTTAATGCTGACTGAATGGAAAAAGTTCAGTTTAGGGTTTAAAACCCTAATGCTGACTGAATGGAAAAGAGTTCAGTTTAGGGTTTAAAACCCTAATGCTGACTGAATGGAAAAGAGTTCAGTTTAGGGTTTAAAACCCTAATGCTGACTGGATGGAAATGAGTTCAGTTTAGGGTTTAAAACCCTAATGCTGACTCTGACTACAGGAAAAAGTTCAGTTTAGGGTTTAAAACCCTAATGCTGACTGAATGGAAAGGAGTCCAATTTAGGGTTTAAAACCCTAATGCTGACTAAAGGAAAAAGTTCAGTTTAGGGTTTAAAACCCTAATGCTAACTAAAGGGAAAGTTCAGTTTAGGGTTTAAAACCCTAATGCTGACTCAAGGAAAGAGTTCAGTTTAGGGTTTAAAACCCTAATGCTGACTGAATGGAAAAGAGTTCAGTTTAGGGTTTAAAACCCTAACACTGACTGGATGGAAAAGAGTTCAGTTTAGGGTTTAAAACCCTAATGCTGACTAAAAGAAAAGTTCAGTTTAGGGTTTAAAAACCCTAATGCTGACTAATGGAAAAGTTCAGTTTAGGGTTTAAAACCCTAATGCTGACTGAAGGGAAAAAGTTCAGTTTAGGGTTTAAAACCCAAATGCTAACTAAAGGAAAGAGTTCTGTTTAGGGTTTAAAACCCTAATGCTGACTGAATGGGAAAGAGTTTAGTTTAGGGTTTAAAACCCTAATGCTGACTAAAGGAAAAGTTCAGTTTAGGGTTTAAAAACCCTAATGCTGACTGAATGGAAAAAGTTCAGTTTAGGGTTTAAAACCCTAATGTTGACCGAATGGAAAAGGGAACAGTTTAGGGTTTAAAACCCTAATGCTGACTGAATGGAAAAAGTTCAGTTTAGGGTTTAAAACCTTAATGCTGACCGAATGGAAAAGAGTTCAGTTTAGGGTTTAAAACCCTAATGCTGACTGGATGGAAAAGAGTTTAGTTTAGGGTTTAAAACCCTAATGCTGACTGGATGGAAAAGAGTTCAGTTTAGGGTTTAAAACCCTAATGCTGACTCTGACTACAGGAAAAGTTCAGTTTAGGGTTTAAAATCCTAATGCTGACTGAATGGAAAAGAGTTCAGTTTAGGGTATAAAACCCTAATTCTGACTAAAGGAAAAGTTCAGTTTAGGGTTTAAAATCCTAATGCTGACTAAAGGAAAAGTTCAGTTTAGGGTTTAAAACCTTAATGCTAACTAAATGGAAAAAGTTCAGTTTAGGGTTTAAAACCCTAATGCTGACTGAATGGAAAAGAGTTCAGTTTAGGGTTTAAAACCCTAATGCTAACTGAATGGAAAAGAGTTTAGTTTAGGGTTTAAAACCCTAATGCTGACTGGATGGAAAAGAGTTCAGTTTAGGGTTTAAAACCCTAATGTTGACTGAATGGAAAAGAGTCCAGTTTAGGGTATAAAACCCTAATGCTGACTAAAGGAAAAGTTCAGTTTAGGGTTTAAAACCCTAATGCTGACTAAAGGAAAAGTTCAGTTTAGGGTTTAAAACCTTAATGCTAACTGAATGGAAAAAGTTCAGTTAAGGGTTTAAAACCCTAATGTTGACCGAATGGAAAAGAGAACAGTTTAGGGTTTAAAACCCTAATGCTGACTGAATGGAAAAAGTTCAGTTTAGGGTTTAAAACCTTAATGCTGACCGAATGGAAAAGAGTTCAGTTTAGGGTTTAAAACCCTAATGCTGACTAGATGGAAAAGAGTTTAGTTTAGGGTTTAAAACCCTAATGCTGACTGGATGGAAAAGAGTTCAGTTTAGGGTTTAAAACCCTAGTGCTGACTCTGACTACAGGAAAAGTTCAGTTTAGGGTTTAAAATCCTAATGCTGACTGAATGGAAAAGAGTTCAGTTTAGGGTATAAAACCCTAATGCTGACTAAAGGAAAAGTTCAGTTTAGGGTTTAAAATCCTAATGCTGACTAAAGGAAAAGTTCAGTTTAGGGTTTAAAACCTTAATGCTAACTGAATGGAAAAAGTTCAGTTTAGGGTTTAAAACCCTAATGCTGACTGAATGGAAAAGAGTTCAGTTTAGGGTTTAAAACTCTAATGCTAACTGAATGGAAAAGAGTTCAGTTTAGGGTTTAAAACCCTAATGCTGACTGGAATGGAAAAGAGTTCAGTTTAGGGTTTAAAACCCTAATGCTGACTGAATGGAAAAGAGTTCAGTTTAGGGTATAAAACCCTAATGCTGACTAAAGGAAAAGTTCAGTTTAGGGTTTAAAACCCTAATGCTGACTAAAGGAAAAGTTCAGTTTAGGGTTTAAAACCTTAATGCTGACTGAATGGAAAAAGTTCAGTTTAGGGTTTAAAACCCTAATGCTGACTGAATGGAAAAGAGTTCAGTTTAGGGTTTAAAACCCTAATGCTGACTGAATGGAAAAGAGTTCAGTTTAGGGTTTAAAACCCTAATGCTGACTCTGACTACAGGAAAAAGTTCAGTTTAGGGTTTAAAACCCTAATGCTGACTCTGACTACAGGAAAAAGTTCAGTTTAGGGTTTAAAACCCTAATGTTGACTGAATGGAAAAGAGTCCAGTTTAGGGTTTAAAACCCTAATGCTGACTAAAGGAAAAAGTTCAGTTTAGGGTTTAAAACCCTAATGCTGACTAAAGGGAAAGTTTAGTTTATGGTTTAAAACCCTAATGTTGACTAAAGGAAAGAGTTCAGTTTAGGGTTTAAAACCCTAATGCTGACTGAATGGAAAAAGTTCAGTTTAGGGTTTAAAACCCTAATGCTGACCGAATGGAAAAGAGTTCAGTTTAGGGTTTAAAACCCTAATGCTGACTGAATGGAAAAAGTTCAGTTTAGGGTTTAAAACCTTAATGCTGACTAAAGGAAAGAGTTCAGTTTAGGGTTTAAAACCCTAATGCTGACTAAAGGAAAGAGTTCAGTTTAGGGTTTAAAACCCTAATGCTGACTGAATGGAAAAAGTTCAGTTTAGGGTTTAAAACCCTAATGCTGACTAAAGGAAAGAGTTCAGTTTAGGGTTTAAAACCCTAATGCTGACAGAATGGAAAAAGTTCAGTTTAGGGTTTAAAACCTTAATGCTGCCTAAAGGAAAGAGTTCAGTTTAGGGTTTAAAACCCTAATGCTGACTAAAGGGAAAGTTCAGTTTAAAGTTTAAAACCCTAATGCTGACTAAAGGAAAGAGTTCAGTTTAGGGTTTAAAACCCTAATGCTGACTAAAGGGAAAGTTCAGTTTAGGGTTTAAAACCCTAATGCTGACTAAAGGGAAAGTTTAGTTTAGGGTTTAAAACCCTAATGCTGACTAAAGGAAAGAGTTTAGTTTAGGGTTTAAAACCCTAATGCTGACTGAATGGAAAAAGTTCAGTTTAGGGTTTAAAACCCTAATGCTGACCGAATGGAAAAGAGTTCAGTTTAGGGTTTAAAACCCTAATGCTGACTGAATGGAAAAAGTTCAGTTTAGGGTTTAAAACCTTAATGCTGACTAAAGGAAAGAGTTCAGTTTAGGGTTTAAAACCCTAATGCTGACTGAATGGAAGAGTTTAGTTTAGGGTTTAAAACCCTAATGTTGACTGAATGGAAAAAGTTCAGTTTAGGGTTTAAAACCCTAACGCTAACTGAATGGAAAAAATTCAGTTTAGGGTTTAAAACCCTAATGCTGACTACAACAAAAGTTCAGTTTAGGGTTTAAAACCCTATTGCTGACTGAAGGGAAAGTTCAGTTTAGGGTTTAAATCCCTAATGCTGACTAACGGAAAAAGTTCAGTTTAGGGTTTAAAACTCTAATGCTGGCTGAATGGAAAAGAGTTCAGTTTAGGGTTTAAAACCCTAACGCTGACTGGATGGAAAAGAGTTCAGTTTAGGGTATAAAACCCTAATGCTGACTCTGACTACAGGAAAAAGTTCAGTTTAGGGTTTAAAACCCTAATGCTGACTAATGGAAAAAGTTCAGTTTAGGGTTTAAAAACCCTAATGCTGATTGAAGGGGAAAAAGTTCAGTTTAGGGTTTAAAACCCTAATGCTGACTAAAGGAAAAGAGTTCTGTTTAGGGTTTAAAACCCTAATGCTGACTAAAGGAAAAGTTCAGTTCAGGGTTTAAAAACCCTAATGCTGACTAAAGGAAAAGTTCAGTTTAGGGTTTAAAACCCTAATGCTGACTGAATGGAAAAAGTTTAGTTTAGGGTTTAAAACCCTAATGCTGACCGAATGGAAAAGAGTTCAGTTTAGGGTTTAAAACCCTAATGTTGACCGAATGGAAAAGAGTTCAGTTTAGGGTTTAAAACCCTAATGCTGACTGGATGGAAAAGAGTTCAGTTTAGGGTTTAAAACCCTAATGCTGACTCTGACTACAGGAAAAAGTTCAGTTTAGGGTTTAAAACCCTAATGCTGACTAAACGAATGGAAAAGAGTTCAGTTTAGGGTTTAAAACCCTAATGCTGACTGAATGGAAAAGAGTTCAGTTTAGGGTATAAAACCCTAATGCTGACTAAAGGAAAAGTTCAGTTTAGGGTTTAAAACCCTAATGCTGACTAAAGGAAAAGTTCAGTTTAGGGTTTAAAACCTTAATGCTGACTGAATGGAAAAAGTTCAGTTTAGGGTTTAAAACCCTAATGCTGACTGAATGGAAAAGAGTTCAGTTTAGGGTTTAAAACCCTAATGCTGACTGGATGGAAAAGAGTTCAGTTTAGGGTTTAAAACCCTAATGCTGACTCTGACTACAGGAAAAAGTTCAGTTTAGGGTTTAAAACCCTAATGCTGACTGAATGGAAAAGAGTCCAGTTTAGGGTTTAAAACCCTAATGCTGACTAAAGGAAAAAGTTCAGTTTAGGGTTTAAAACCCTAATGCTGACTAAAGGGAAAGTTCAGTTTAGGGTTTAAAACCCTAATGCTGACTAAAGGAAAGAGTTCAGTTTAGGGTTTAAAACCCTAATGCTGACTGAATGGAAAAAGTTCAGTTTAGGGTTTAAAACCCTAATGCTGACCGAATGGAAAAGAGTTCAGTTTAGGGTTTAAAACCCTAATGCTGACTGAATGGAAAAAGTTCAGTTTAGGGTTTAAAACCTTAATGCTGACTAAAGGAAAGAGTTCAGTTTAGGGTTTAAAACCCTAATGCTGACTAAAGGAAAGAGTTCAGTTTAGGGTTTAAAACCCTAATGCTGACTGAATGGAAAAAGTTCAGTTTAGGGTTTAAAACCCTAATGCTGACTAAAGGAAAGAGTTCAGTTTAGGGTTTAAAACCCTAATGCTGACAGAATGGAAAAAGTTCAGTTTAGGGTTTAAAACCTTAATGCTGACTAAAGGAAAGAGTTCAGTTTAGGGTTTAAAACCCTAATGCTGACTAAAGGGAAAGTTCAGTTTAAGGTTTAAAACCCTAATGCTGACTAAAGGAAAGAGTTCAGTTTAGGGTTTAAAACCCTAATGCTGACTAAAGGGAAAGTTCAGTTTAGGGTTTAAAACCCTAATGCTGACTGAATGAAAAAGTTCAGTTTAGGGTTTAAAACCCTAATGCTGACTGAAGGGAAAGGAGTTCAGTTTAGGGTTTAAAACCCTAATGCTGACTCTGACTACAGGAAAAGTTAAGTTTAGGGTTTAAAACCCTAATGCTGACTGAATGGAAAAGAGTTCAGTTTAGGGTATAAAACCCTAATGCTGACTAAAGGAAAAGTCCAGTTTAGGGTTTAAAACCTTAATGCTGACTGAATGGAAAAAGTTCAGTTTAGGGTTTAAAACCCTAATGCTGACTGAATGGAAAAGAGTCCAATTTAGGGTTTAAAACCCTAATGCTGACTAAAGGAAAAAGTTCAGTTTAGGGTTTAAAACCCTAATGCTAACTAAAGGGAAAGTTCAGTTTAGGGTTTAAAACCCTAATGCTGACTAAAGGAAAGAGTTCAGTTTAGGGTTTAAAACCCTAATGCTGACTGAATGGAAAAGAGTTCAGTTTAGGGTTTAAAACCCTAATGCTGACTGGATGGAAAAGAGTTCAGTTTAGGGTTTAAAACCCTAATGCTGACTAAAGGAAAAGTTCAGTTTAGGGTTTAAAAACCCTAATGCTGACTAATGGAAAAGTTCAGTTTAGGGTTTAAAAACCCTAATGCTGACTGAAGGGAAAAAGTTCAGTTTAGGGTTTAAAACCCTAATGCTGACTAAAGGAAAAGAGTTCTGTTTAGGGTTTAAAACCCTAATGCTGACTGAATGGAAAAGAGTTTAGTTTAGGGTTTAAAACCCTAATGCTGACTAAAGGAAAAGTTCAGTTTAGGGTTTAAAAACCCTAATGCTGACTAAAGGAAAAGTTCAGTTTAGGGTTTAAAACCCTAATGCTGACTGAATGGAAAAAGTTCAGTTTAGGGTTTAAAACCCTAATGCTGACCTAATTGTAAAAGAGTTCAGTTTAGGGTTTAAAACCCTAATGTTGACCGAATGGAAAAGAGTTCAGTTTAGGGTTTAAAACCCTAATGCTGACTGAATGGAAAAGAGTTCAGTTTAGGGTATAAAACCCTAATGCTGACTAAAGGAAAAGTTCAGTTTAGGGTTTAAAACCCTAATGCTGACTAAAGGAAAAGTTCAGTTTAGGGTTTAAAACCTTAATGCTGACTGAATGGAAAAAGTTCAGTTTAGGGTTTAAAACCCTAATGCTGACTGAATGGAAAAGAGTTCAGTTTAGGGTTTAAAACCCTAATGCTGACTGGATGGAAAAGAGTTCAGTTTAGGGTTTAAAACCCTAATGCTGACTCTGACTACAGGAAAAAGTTCAGTTTAGGGTTTAAAACCCTAATGCTGACTGAATGGAAAAGAGTCCAGTTTAGGGTTTAAAACCCTAATGCTGACTAAAGGAAAAAGTTCAGTTTAGGGTTTAAAACCCTAATGCTGACTAAAGGGAAAGTTCAGTTTAGGGTTTAAAACCCTAATGCTGACTAAAGGAAAGAGTTCAGTTTAGGGTTTAAAACCCTAATGCTGACTGAATGGAAAAAGTTCAGTTTAGGGTTTAAAACCCTAATGCTGACCGAATGGAAAAGAGTACAGTTTAGGGTTTAAAACCCTAATGCTGACTGAATGGAAAAAGTTCAGTTTAGGGTTTAAAACCTTAATGCTGACTAAAGGAAAGAGTTCAGTTTAAGGTTTAAAACCCTAATGCTGACTAAATGGAAGAGTTCAGTTTAGGGTTTAAAACCCTAATGCTGACTGAATGGAAAAAGTTCAGTTTAGGGTTTAAAACCCTAATGCTGACTAAAGGAAAGAGTTCAGTTTAGGGTTTAAAACCCTAATGCTGACAGAATGGAAAAAGTTCAGTTTAGGGTTTAAAACCTTAATGCTGACTAAAGGAAAGAGTTCAGTTTAGGGTTTAAAACCCTAATGCTGACTAAAGGGAAAGTTCAGTTTAAGGTTTAAAACCCTAATGCTGACTAAAGGAAAGAGTTCAGTTTAGGGTTTAAAACCCTAATGCTGACTAAAGGGAAAGTTTAGTTTAGGGTTTAAAACCCTAATGCTGACTGAATGGAAAAAGTTCAGTTTAGGGTTTAAAACCCTAATGCTGACTGGATGGAAAAGAGTTCAGTTTAGGGTTTAAAACCCTAATGCTGACTCTGACTACAGGAAAAGTTCAGTTTAGGGTTTAAAACCCTAATGCTGACTGAATGGAAAAGAGTTCAGTTTAGGGTATAAAACCCTAATGCTGACTAAAGGAAAAGTTCAGTTTAGGGTTTAAAACCCTAATGCTGACTAAAGGAAAAGTTTCAGTTTAGGGTTTAAAACCTTAATGCTGACTGAATGGAAAAAGTTCAGTTTAGGGTTTAAAACCCTAATGCTGACTGAATGGAAAAGAGTCCAATTTAGGGTTTAAAACCCTAATGCTGACTAAAGGAAAAAGTTCAGTTTAGGGTTTAAAACCCTAATGCTAACTAAAGGGAAAGTTCAGTTTAGGGTTTAAAACCCTAATGCTGACTAAAGGAAAGAGTTCAGTTTAGGGTTTAAAACCCTAATGCTGACTGAATGGAAAAGAGTTCAGTTTAGGGTTTAAAACCCTAATGCTGACTGGATGGAAAAGAGTTCAGTTTAGGGTTTAAAACCCTAATGCTGACTAAAGGAAAAGTTCAGTTTAGGGTTTAAAAACCCTAATGCTGACTAATGGAAAAGTTCAGTTTAGGGTTTAAAAACCCTAATGCTAACTGAAGGGAAAAAGTTCAGTTTAGGGTTTAAAACCCTAATGCTGACTAAAGGAAAAGAGTTCTATTTAGGGTTTAAAACCCTAATGTTGACTGAATGGAAAAGAGTTTAGTTTAGGGTTTAAAACCCTAATGCTGACTAAAAGAAAAGTTCAGTTTAGGGTTTAAAACCCTAATGCTGACTAAAGGAAATGTTCAGTTTAGGGTTTAAAACCCTAATGCTGACTGAATGGAAAAAGTTCAGTTTAGGGTTTAAAACCCTAATGCTGACCAATTGTAAAAGAGTTCAGTTTAGGGTTTAAAACCCTAATGTTGACCGAATGGAAAAGAGTTCAGTTTAGGGTTTAAAACCCTAATGCTGACCGAATGGAAAAGAGTTCAGTTTAGGGTTTAAAACCCTAATGCTGACTGGATGGAAAAGAGTTCAGTTTAGGGTTTAAAACCCTAATGCTGACTGGATGGAAAAGAGTTCAGTTTAGGGTTTAAAACCCTAATGCTGACTCTGACTACAGGAAAAGTTCAGTTTAGGGTTTAAAACCCTAATGCTGACTGAATGGAAAAGAGTTCAGTTTAGGGTATAAAACCCTAATGCTGACTAAAGGAAAAGTTCAGTTTAGGGTTTAAAACCCTAATGCTGACTAAAGGAAAAGTTCAGTTTAGGGTTTAAAACCTTAATGCTGACTGAATGGAAAAAGTTCAGTTTAGGGTTTAAAACCCTAATGCTGACTGAATGGAAAAGAGTTCAGTTTAGGGTTTAAAACCCTAATGCTGACTGAATGGAAAAGAGTTCAGTTTAGGGTTTAAAACCCTAATGCTGACTGGATGGAAAAGAGTTCAGTTTAGGGTTTAAAACCCTAATGCTGACTCTGACTACAGGAAAAAGTTCAGTTTAGGGTTTAAAACCCTAATGCTGACTGAATGGAAAAGAGTCCAGTTTAGGGTTTAAAACCCTAATGCTGACTAAAGGAAAAAGTTCAGTTTAGGGTTTAAAACCCTAATGCTGACTAAAGGGAAAGTTCAGTTTAGGGTTTAAAACCCTAATGCTGACTAAAGGAAAGAGTTAAGTTTAGGGTTTAAAACCCTAATGCTGACTGAATGGAAAAAGTTCAGTTTAGGGTTTAAAACCCTAATGCTGACTGAATGGAAAAAGTTCAGTTTAGGGTTTAAAACCTTAATGCTGACTAAAGGAAAGAGTTCAGTTTAGGGTTTAAAACCCTAATGCTGACTGAATGGAAGAGTTCAGTTTAGGGTTTAAAACCCTAATGCTGACTGAATGGAAAAAGTTCAGTTTAGGTTTTAAAACCCTAATGCTGACTAAAGGAAAGAGTTCAGTTTAGGGTTTAAAACCCTAATGCTGACTGAATGGAAAAAGTTCAGTTTAGGGTTTAAAACCCTAATGCTGACCGAATGGAAAAGAGTACAGTTTAGGGTTTAAAACCCTAATGCTGACTGAATGGAAAAAGTTCAGTTTAGGGTTTAAAACCTTAATGCTGACTAAAGGAAAGAGTTCAGTTTAGGGTTTAAAACCCTAATGCTGACTGAATGGAAGAGTTCAGTTTAGGGTTTAAAACCCTAATGCTGACTGAATGGAAAAAGTTCAGTTTAGGGTTTAAAACCCTAATGCTGACTAAAGGAAAGAGTTCAGTTTAGGGTTTAAAACCCTAATGCTGACAGAATGGAAAAAGTTCAGTTTAGGGTTTAAAACCTTAATGCTGACTAAAGGAAAGAGTTCAGTTTAGGGTTTAAAACCCTAATGCTGACTAAAGGGAAAGTTCAGTTTAAGGTTTAAAACCCTAATGCTGACTAAAGGAAAGAGTTCAGTTTAGGGTTTAAAACCCTAATGCTGACTAAAGGGAAAGTTTAGTTTAGGGTTTAAAACCCTAATGCTGACTGAATGGAAAAAGTTCTGTTTAGGGTTTAAAACCCTAATGCTGACTGGATGGAAAAGAGTTCAGTTTAGGGTTTAAAACCCTAATGCTGACTCTGACTACAAGAAAAGTTCAGTTTAGGGTTTAAAACCCTAATGCTGACTGAATGGAAAAGAGTTCAGTTTAGGGTATAAAACCCTAATGCTGACTAAAGGAAAAGTTCAGTTTAGGATTTAAAACCGTAATGCTGACTAAAGGAAAAGTTCAGTTTAGGGTTTAAAACCTTAATGCTGACTGAATGGAAAAAGTTCAGTTTAGGGTTTAAAACCCTAATGCTGACTGAATGGAAAAGAGTCCAATTTAGGGTTTAAAACCCTAATGCTGACTAAAGGAAAAAGTTCAGTTTAGGGTTTAAAACCCTAATGCTAACTAAAGGGAAAGTTCAGTTTAGGGTTTAAAACCCTAATGCTGACTAAAGGAAAGAGTTCAGTTTAGGGTTTAAAACCCTAATGCTGACTGAATGGAAAAGAGTTCAGTTTAGGGTTTAAAACCCTAATGCTGACTGGATGGAAAAGAGTTCAGTTTAGGGTTTAAAACCCTAATGCTGACTAAAGGAAAAGTTCAGTTTAGGGTTTAAAAACCCTAATGCTGACTAATGGAAAAGTTCAGTTTAGGGTTTAAAAACCCTAATGCTGACTGAAGGGAAAAAGTTCAGTTTAGGGTTTAAAACCCTAATGCTGACTAAAGGAAAAGAGTTCTGTTTAGGGTTTAAAACCCTAATGCTGACTGAATGGAAAAGAGTTTAGTTTAGGGTTTAAAACCCTAATGCTGACTAAAGGAAAAGTTCAGTTTAGGGTTTAAAAACCCTAATGCTGACTAAAGGAAAAGTTCAGTTTAGGGTTTAAAACCCTAATGCTGACTGAATGGAAAAGTTCAGTTTAGGGTTTAAAACCCTAATGCTGACCAAATGGAAAAGAGTTCAGTTTAGGGTTTAAAACCCTAATGTTGACCGAATGGAAAAGAGTTCAGTTTAGGGTTTAAAACCCTAATGCTGACCGAATGGAAAAGAGTTCAGTTTAGGGTTTAAAACCCTAATGCTGACTGGATGGAAAAGAGTTCAGTTTAGGGTTTAAAACCCTAATGCTGACTGGATGGAAAAGAGTTCAGTTTAGGGTTTAAAACCCTAATGCTGACTCTGACTACAGGAAAAGTTCAGTTTAGGGTTTAAAACCCTAATGCTGACTGAATGGAAAAGAGTTCAGTTTAGGGTATAAAACCCTAATGCTGACTAAAGGAAAAGTTCAGTTTAGGGTTTAAAACCCTAATGCTGACTAAAGGAAAAGTTCAGTTTAGGGTTTAAAACCTTAATGCTGACTGAATGGAAAAAGTTCAGTTTAGGGTTTAAAACCCTAATGCTGACTGAATGGAAAAGAGTTCAGTTTAGGGTTTAAAACCCTAATGCTGACTGAATGGAAAAGAGTTCAGTTTAGGGTTTAAAACCCTAATGCTGACTGGATGGAAAAGAGTTCAGTTTAGGGTTTAAAACCCTAATGCTGACTCTGACTACAGGAAAAAGTTCAGTTTAGGGTTTAAAACCCTAATGCTGACTGAATGGAAAAGAGTCCAGTTTAGGGTTTAAAACCCTAATGCTGACTAAAGGAAAAAGTTCAGTTTAGGGTTTAAAACCCTAATGCTGACTAAAGGGAAAGTTCAGTTTAGGGTTTAAAACCTTAATGCTGACTAAAGGAAAGAGTTCAGTTTAGGGTTTAAAACCCTAATGCTGACTGAATGGAAAAAGTTCAGTTTAGGGTTTAAAACCCTAATGCTGACCGAATGGAAAAGAGTTCAGTTTAGGGTTTAAAACCCTAATGCTGACTGAATGGAAAAAGTTCAGTTTAGGGTTTAAAACCTTAATGCTGACTAAAGGAAAGAGTTCAGTTTAGGGTTTAAAACCCTAATGCTGACTGAATGGAAGAGTTCAGTTTAGGGTTTAAAACCCTAATGCTGACTGAATGGAAAAAGTTCAGTTTAGGGTTTAAAACCCTAATGCTGACTAAAGGAAAGAGTTCAGTTTAGGGTTTAAAACCCTAATGCTGACAGAATGGAAAAGTTCAGTTTAGGGTTTAAAACCTTAATGCTAACTAAAGGAAAGAGTTCAGTTTAGGGTTTAAAACCATAATGCTGACTAAAGGGAAAGTTCAGTTTAAAGTTTAAAACCCTAATGCTGACTAAAGGAAAGAGTTTAGTTTAGGGTTTAAAACCCTAATGCTGACTAAAGGGAAAGTTCAGTTTAGGGTTTAAAACCCTAATGCTGACTAAAGGGAAAGTTCAGTTTAGGGTTTAAAACCCTAATGCTGACTAAAGGAAAGAGTTCAGTTTAGGGTTTAAAACCCTAATGCTGACTGAATGGAAAAAGTTCAGTTTAGGGTTTAAAACCCTAATGCTGACCGAATGGAAAAGAGTTCAGTTTAGGGTTTAAAACCCTAATGCTGACTGAATGGAAAAAGTTCAGTTTAGGGTTTAAAACCTTAATGCTGACTAAAGGAAAGAGTTCAGTTTAGGGTTTAAAACCCTAATGCTGACTGAATGGAAGAGTCCAGTTTAGGGTTTAAAACCCTAATGCTGACTGAATGGAAAAAGTTCAGTTTAGGGTTTAAAACCCTAACGCTAACTGAATGGAAAAAGTTCAGTTTAGGGTTTAAAACCCTAATGCTGACTACAACAAAAGTTCAGTTTAGGGTTTAAAACCCTAATGCTGACTGAAGGAAAAGTTCAGTTTAGGGTTTAAAACCCTAATGATGACTAAAGGAAAGAGTTCAGTTTAGGGTTTAAAACCCTAATGCTGGCTGAATGGAAAAGAGTTCAGTTTAGGGTTTAAAACCCTAATGCTGACAGGATGGAAAAGAGTTCAGTTTAGGGTTTAAAACCCTAATGCTGACTCGACTACAGGAAAAAGTTCAGTTTAGGGTTTAAAACCCTAATGCTGACTAATGGAAAAAGTTCTGTTTAGGGTTTAAAACCCTAATACTGACTGAATGAAAAAGAGTTTAGTTTAGGGTTTAAAACCCTAATGTTGACTAAAGGAAAAGTTCAGTTTAGGGTTTAAAAACCCTAATGCTGACTAAAGGAAAAGTTCAGTTTAGGGTTTAAAACCCTAATGCTGACTGAATGGAAAAAGTTTAGTTTAGGGTTTAAAACCTTAATGCTGACCGAATGGAAAAGAGTTCAGTTGAGGGTTTAAAACCCTAATGCTGACTGAATGGAAAAGAGTTCAGTTTAGGGTTTAAAACCCTAATGCTGACTGGATGGAAAAGAGTTCAGTTTAGGGTTTAAAACCCTAATGCTGACTCGACTACAGGAAAAAGTTCAGTTTAGGGTTTAAAACCCTAATGCTGACTGAATGGAAAAGAGTTCAGTTTAGGGTATAAACCCTAATGCTGACTAAAGGAAAAGTTCAGTTTAGGGTTTAAAACCCTAATGCTGATTAAAGGAAAAGTTCAGTTTAGGGTTTAAAACCTTAATGCTGACTGAATGGAAAAAGTTCAGTTTAGGGTTTAAAACCCTAATGCTGACGGAATGGAAAAGAGTTCAGTTTAGGGTTTAAAACCCTAATGCTGACTGAATGGAAAAGAGTTCAGTTTAGGGTTTAAAACCCTAATGCTGACTGGATGGAAAAGAGTTCAGTTTAGGGTTTAAAACCCTAATGCTGACTCTGACTACAGGAAAAAGTTCAGTTTAGGGTTTAAAACCCTAATGTTGACTGAATGGAAAAGAGTCCAGTTTAGGGTTTAAAACCCTAATGATGACTATAGGAAAAAGTTCAGTTTAGGGTTTAAAACCCTAATGCTGACTAAAGGGAAAGTTTAGTTTAGGGTTTAAAACCCTAATGCTGACTAAAGGAATGAGTTCAGTTTAGGGTTTAAAACCCTAATGCTGACTGAATGGAAAAAGTTTAGTTTAGGGTTTAAAACCCTAATGCTGACCGAATGGAAAAGAGTTCAGTTTAGGGTTTAAAACCATAATGCTGACTGAATGGAAAAAGTTCAGTTTAGGGTTTAAAACCTTAATGCTGACTAAAGGAAAGAGTTCAGTTTAGGGTTTAAAACCCTAATGCTGACTGAATGGAAGAGTTCAGTTTATTGTTTAAAACCCTAATGCTGACTGAATGGAAAAAGTTCAGTTTAGGGTTTAAAACCCTAATGCTGACTAAAGGAAAGAGTTCAGTTTAGGGTTTAAAACCCTAATGCTGACAGAATAGAAAAAGTTCAGTTTAGGGTTTAAAACCTTAATGCTGACTAAAGAAAAGAGTTCAGTTTAGGGTTTAAAACCCTAATGCTGACTAAAGGGAAAGTTTAGTTTAAGGTTTAAAACCCTAATGTTGACTAAATAAAAGAGTTCAGTTTAGGGTTTAAAACCCTAATGCTGACTCTGACTACAGGAAAAAGTTCAGTTTAGGGTTTAAAATCCTAATGCTGACTGAATGGAAAAGAGTCCAGTTTAGGGTTTAAAACCCTAATGCTGACTATAGGAAAAAGTTCAGTTTAGGGTTTAAAACCCTAATGCTGACTAAAGGGAAAGTTTAGTTTAGGGTTTAAAACCCTAATGCTGACTAAAGGAATGAGTTCAGTTTAGGGTTTAAAACCCTAATGCTGACTGAATGGAAAAAGTTCAGTTTAGGGTTTAAAACCCTAATGCTGACCGAATGGAAAAGAGTACAGTTTAGGGTTTAAAACCCTAATGCTGACTGAATGGAAAAAGTTCAGTTTAGGGTTTAAAACCTTAATGCTGACTAAAGGAAAGAGTTCAGTTTAGGGTTTAAAACCCTAATGCTGACTGAATGGAAGAGTTCAGTTTAGGGTTTAAAACCCTAATGCTGACTGAATGGAAAAAGTTCAGTTTAGGGTTTAAAACCCTAATGCTGACTAAAGGAAAGAGTTCAGTTTAGGGTTTAAAACCCTAATGCTGACAGAATGGAAAAAGTTCAGTTTAGGGTTTAAAACCTTAATGCTGACTAAAGGAAAGAGTTCAGTTTAGGGTTTAAAACCCTAATGCTGACTAAAGGGAAAGTTCAGTTTAAGGTTTAAAACCCTAATGCTGACTAAAGGAAAGAGTTCAGTTTAGGGTTTAAAACCCTAATGCTGACTAAAGGGAAAGTTTAGTTTAGGGTTTAAAACCCTAATGCTGACTGAATGGAAAAAGTTCTGTTTAGGGTTTAAAACCCTAATGCTGACTGGATGGAAAAGAGTTCAGTTTAGGGTTTAAAACCCTAATGCTGACTCTGACTACAAGAAAAGTTCAGTTTAGGGTTTAAAACCCTAATGCTGACTGAATGGAAAAGAGTTCAGTTTAGGGTATAAAACCCTAATGCTGACTAAAGGAAAAGTTCAGTTTAGGATTTAAAACCCTAATGCTGACTAAAGGAAAAGTTCAGTTTAGGGTTTAAAACCTTAATGCTGACTGAATGGAAAAAGTTCAGTTTAGGGTTTAAAACCCTAATGCTGACTGAATGGAAAAGAGTCCAATTTAGGGTTTAAAACCCTAATGCTGACTAAAGGAAAAAGTTCAGTTTAGGGTTTAAAACCCTAATGCTAACTAAAGGGAAAGTTCAGTTTAGGGTTTAAAACCCTAATGCTGACTAAAGGAAAGAGTTCAGTTTAGGGTTTAAAACCCTAATGCTGACTGAATGGAAAAGAGTTCAGTTTAGGGTTTAAAACCCTAATGCTGACTGGATGGAAAAGAGTTCAGTTTAGGGTTTAAAACCCTAATGCTGACTAAAGGAAAAGTTCAGTTTAGGGTTTAAAAACCCTAATGCTGACTAATGGAAAAGTTCAGTTTAGGGTTTAAAACCCTAATGCTGACTGAAGGGAAAAAGTTCAGTTTAGGGTTTAAAACCCTAATGCTGACTAAAGGAAAAGAGTTCTGTTTAGGGTTTAAAACCCTAATGCTGACTGAATGGAAAAGAGTTTAGTTTAGGGTTTAAAACCCTAATGCTGACTAAAGGAAAAGTTCAGTTTAGGGTTTAAAAACCCTAATGCTGACTAAAGGAAAAGTTCAGTTTAGGGTTTAAAACCCTAATGCTGACTGAATGGAAAAAGTTCAGTTTAGGGTTTAAAACCCTAATGCTGACCAATTGTAAAAGAGTTCAGTTTAGGGTTTAAAACCCTAATGTTGACCGAATGGAAAAGAGTTCAGTTTAGGGTTTAAAACCCTAATGCTGACCGAATGGAAAAGAGTTCAGTTTAGGGTTTAAAACCCTAATGCTGACTGGATGGAAAAGAGTTTAGTTTAGGGTTTAAAACCCTAATGCTGACTGGATGGAAAAGAGTTCAGTTTAGGGTTTAAAACCCTAATGCTGACTCTGACTACAGGAAAAGTTCAGTTTAGGGTTTAAAACCCTAATGCTGACTGAATGGAAAAGAGTTCAGTTTAGGGTATAAAACCCTAATGCTGACTAAAGGAAAAGTTCAGTTTAGGGTTTAAAACCCTAATGCTGACTAAAGGAAAAGTTCAGTTTAGGGTTTAAAACCTTAATGCTGACTGAATGGAAAAAGTTCAGTTTAGGGTTTAAAACCCTAATGCTGACTGAATGGAAAAGAGTTCAGTTTAGGGTTTAAAACCCTAATGCTGACTGAATGGAAAAGAGTTCAGTTTAGGGTTTAAAACCCTAATGCTGACTGGATGGAAAAGAGTTCAGTTTAGGGTTTAAAACCCTAATGCTGACTCTGACTACAGGAAAAAGTTCAGTTTAGGGTTTAAAACCCTAATGCTGACTGAATGGAAAAGAGTCCAGTTTAGGGTTTAAAACCCTAATGCTGACTAAAGGAAAAAGTTCAGTTTAGGGTTTAAAACCCTAATGCTGACTAAAGGGAAAGTTCAGTTTAGGGTTTAAAACCTTAATGCTGACTAAAGGAAAGAGTTCAGTTTAGGGTTTAAAACCCTAATGCTGACTGAATGGAAAAAGTTCAGTTTAGGGTTTAAAACCCTAATGCTGACCGAATGGAAAAGAGTTCAGTTTAGGGTTTAAAACCCTAATGCTGACTGAATGGAAAAAGTTCAGTTTAGGGTTTAAAACCTTAATGCTGACTAAAGGAAAGAGTTCAGTTTAGGGTTTAAAACCCTAATGCTGACTGAATGGAAGAGTTCAGTTTAGGGTTTAAAACCCTAATGATGACTGAATGGAAAAAGTTCAGTTTAGGGTTTAAAACCCTAATGCTGACTAAAGGAAAGAGTTCAGTTTAGGGTTTAAAACCCTAATGCTGACAGAATGGAAAAGTTCAGTTTAGGGTTTAAAACCTTAATGCTAACTAAAGGAAAGAGTTCAGTTTAGGGTTTAAAACCATAATGCTGACTAAAGGGAAAGTTCAGTTTAAAGTTTAAAACCCTAATGCTGACTAAAGGAAAGAGTTCAGTTTAGGGTTTAAAACCCTAATGCTGACTAAAGGGAAAGTTCAGTTTAGGGTTTAAAACCCTAATGCTGACTAAAGGGAAAGTTCAGTTTAGGGTTTAAAACCCTAATGCTGACTAAAGGAAAGAGTTCAGTTTAGGGTTTAAAACCCTAATGCTGACTGAATGGAAAAAGTTCAGTTTAGGGTTTAAAACCCTAATGCTGACCGAATGGAAAAGAGTTCAGTTTAGGGTTTAAAACCCTAATGCTGACTGAATGGAAAAAGTTCAGTTTAGGGTTTAAAACCTTAATGCTGACTAAAGGAAAGAGTTCAGTTTAGGGTTTAAAACCCTAATGCTGACTGAATGGAAGAGTTCAGTTTAGGGTTTAAAACCCTAATGCTGACTGAATGGAAAAAGTTCAGTTTAGGGTTTAAAACCCTAACGCTAACTGAATGGAAAAAGTTCAGTTTAGGGTTTAAAACCCTAATGCTGACTACAACAAAAGTTCAGTTTAGGGTTTAAAACCCTAATGCTGACTGAAGGGAAAGTTCAGTTTAGGGTTTAAAACCCTAATGATGACTAAAGGAAAGAGTTCAGTTTAGGGTTTAAAACCCTAATGCTGGCTGAATGGAAAAGAGTTCAGTTTAGGGTTTAAAACCCTAATGCTGACAGGATGGAAAAGAGTTCAGTTTAGGGTTTAAAACCCTAATGCTAATGCTGACTGAAGGGAAAAAGTTCAGTTTAGGGTTTAAAACCCTAATGCTGACTAAAGGAAAAGAGTTCTGTTTAGGGTTTAAAACCCTAATGCTGACTGAATGGAAAAGAGTTTAGTTTAGGGTTTAAAACCCTAATGCTGACTAAAGGAAAAGTTCAGTTTAGGGTTTAAAATCCCTAATGCTGACTGAATGGAAAAAGTTCAGTTTAGGGTTTAAAATCCTAATGCTGACCGAATGGAAAAGAGTTCAGTTTAGGGTTTAAAACCCTAATGCTGACCGAATGGAAAAGAGTTCAGTTTAGGGTTTAAAACCCTAATGCTGACTGAATGGAAAAGAGTTCAGTTTAGGGTTTAAAACCCTAATGCTGACTGGATGGAAAAGAGTTCAGTTTAGGGTTTAAAACCCTAATGCTGACTCTGACTACAGGAAAAAGTTCAGTTTAGGGTTTAAAACCCTAATGCTGACTGAATGGAAAAGAGTTCAGTTTAGGGTATAAAACCCTAATGCTGACTAAAGGAAAAGTTCAGTTTAGGGTTTAAAACCCTAATGCTGATTAAAGGAAAAGTTCAGTTTAGGGTTTAAAACCTTAATGCTGACTGAATGGAAAAAGTTCAGTTTAGGGTTTAAAACCCTAATGCTGACGGAATGGAAAAGAGTTCAGTTTAGGGTTTAAAACCCTAATGCTGACTGAATGGAAAAGAGTTCAGTTTAGGGTTTAAAACCCTAATGCTGACTGGATGGAAAAGAGTTCAGTTTAGGGTTTAAAACCCTAATGCTGACTCTGACTACAGGAAAAAGTTCAGTTTAGGGTTTAAAACCCTAATGCTGACTGAATGGAAAAGAGTCCAGTTTAGGGTTTAAAACCCTAATGCTGACTAAAGGAAAAAGTTCAGTTTAGGGTTTAAAACCCTAATGCTGACTAAAGGGAAAGTTTAGTTTAGGGTTTAAAACCCTAATGCTGACTAAAGGAATGAGTTCAGTTTAGGGTTTAAAACCCTAATGCTGACTGAATGGAAAAAGTTTAGTTTAGGGTTTAAAACCCTAATGCTGACCGAATGGAAAAGAGTTCAGTTTAGGGTTTAAAACCATAATGCTGACTGAATGGAAAAAGTTCAGTTTAGGGTTTAAAACCTTAATGCTGACTAAAGGAAAGAGTTCAGTTTAGGGTTTAAAACCCTAATGCTGACTGAATGGAAGAGTTCAGTTTATTGTTTAAAACCCTAATGCTGACTGAATGGAAAAAGTTCAGTTTAGGGTTTAAAACCCTAATGCTGACTAAAGGAAAGAGTTCAGTTTAGGGTTTAAAACCCTAATGCTGACAGAATAGAAAAAGTTCAGTTTAGGGTTTAAAACCTTAATGCTGACTAAAGAAAAGAGTTCAGTTTAGGGTTTAAAACCCTAATGCTGACTAAAGGAAAGAGTTCAGTTTAGGGTTTAAAACCCTAATGCTGACTGGATGGAAAAGAGTTCAGTTTAGGGTTTAAAACCCTAATGCTGACTCTGACTACAGGAAAAAGTTCAGTTTAGGGTTTAAAACCCTAATGCTGACTGAATGGAAAAGAGTCCAGTTTAGGGTTTAAAACCCTAATGCTGACTAAAGGAAAAAGTTCAGTTTAGGGTTTAAAACCCTAATGCTGACTAAAGGGAAAGTTTAGTTTAGGGTTTAAAACCCTAATGCTGACTAAAGGAAAGAGTTCAGTTTAGGGTTTAAAACCCTAATGCTGACTGAATGGAAAAAGTTCAGTTTAGGGTTTAAAACCCTAATGCTGACCGAATGGAAAAGAGTTCAGTTTAGGGTTTAAAACCCTAATGCTGACTGAATGGAAAAAGTTCAGTTTAGGGTTTAAAACCTTAATGCTGACTAAAGGAAAGAGTTCAGTTTAGGGTTTAAAACCCTAATGCTGACTGAATGGAAAAAAGTTCAGTTTAGGGTTTAAAACCCTAATGCTGACTGAATGGAAAAAGTTCAGTTTAGGGTTTAAAACCCTAATGCTAACTGAATGGAAAAAGTTCAGTTTAGGGTTTAAAACCCTAATGCTGACTACAACAAAAGTTCAGTTTAGGGTTTAAAACCCTAATGCTGACTGAAGGGAAAGTTCAGTTTAGGGTTTAAAACCCTAATGATGACTAAAGGAAAGAGTTCAGTTTAGGGTTTAAAACCCTAATGCTGGCTGAATGGAAAAGAGTTCAGTTTAGGGTTTAAAACCCTAATGCTGACAGGATGGAAAAGAGTTCAGTTTAGGGTTTAAAACCCTAATGCTGACTCTGACTACAGGAAAAAGTTCAGTTTAGGGTTTAAAACCCTAATGCTGACTAATGGAAAAAGTTCTGTTTAGGGTTTAAAACCCTAATACTGACTGAATGAAAAAGAGTTTAGTTTAGGGTTTAAAACCCTAATGTTGACTAAAGGAAAAGTTCAGTTTAGGGTTTAAAAACCCTAATGCTGACTAAAGGAAAAGTTCAGTTTAGGGTTTAAAACCCTAATGCTGACTGAATGGAAAAAGTTTAGTTTAGGGTTTAAAACCCTAATGCTGACCGAATGGAAAAGAGTTCAGTTTAGGGTTTAAAACCCTAATGCTGACTGAATGGAAAAGAGTTCAGTTTAGGGTTTAAAACCCTAATGCTGACTGGATGGAAAAGAGTTCAGTTTAGGGTTTAAAACCCTGATGCTGACTCTGACTACAGGAAAAAGTTCAGTTTAGGGTTTAAAACCCTAATGCTGACTGAATGGAAAAGAGTTCAGTTTAGGGTATAAACCCTAATGCTGACTAAAGGAAAAGTTCAGTTTAGGGTTTAAAACCCTAATGCTGATTAAAGGAAAAGTTCAGTTTAGGGTTTAAAACCTTAATGCTGACTGAATGGAAAAAGTTCAGTTTAGGGTTTAAAACCCTAATGCTGACGGAATGGAAAAGAGTTCAGTTTAGGGTTTAAAACCCTAATGCTGACTGAATGGAAAAGAGTTCAGTTTAGGGTTTAAAACCCTAATGCTGACTGGATGGAAAAGAGTTCAGTTTAGGGTTTAAAACCCTAATGCTGACTCTGACTACAGGAAAAAGTTCAGTTTAGGGTTTAAAACCCTAATGCTGACTGAATGGAAAAGAGTCCAGTTTAGGGTTTAAAACCCTAATGCTGACTATAGGAAAAAGTTCAGTTTAGGGTTTAAAACCCTAATGCTGACTAAAGGGAAAGTTTAGTTTAGGGTTTAAAACCCTAATGCTGACTAAAGGAATGAGTTCAGTTTAGGGTTTAAAACCCTAATGCTGACTGAATGGAAAAAGTTTAGTTTAGGGTTTAAAACCCTAATGCTGACCGAATGGAAAAGAGTTCAGTTTAGGGTTTAAAACCATAATGTTGACTGAATGGAAAAAGTTCAGTTTAGGGTTTAAAACCTTAATGCTGACTAAAGGAAAGAGTTCAGTTTAGGGTTTAAAACCCTAATGCTGACTGAATGGAAGAGTTCAGTTTATTGTTTAAAACCCTAATGCTGACTGAATGGAAAAAGTTCAGTTTAGGGTTTAAAACCCTAATGCTGACTAAAGGAAAGAGTTCAGTTTAGGGTTTAAAACCCTAATGCTGACAGAATAGAAAAAGTTCAGTTTAGGGTTTAAAACCTTAATGCTGACTAAAGAAAAGAGTTCAGTTTAGGGTTTAAAACCCTAATGCTGACTAAAGGAAAGAGTTCAGTTTAGGGTTTAAAACCCTAATGCTGACTGGATAGAAAAGAGTTCAGTTTAGGGTTTAAAACCCTAATGCTGACTAAAGGAAAAGTTCAGTTCAGGGTTTAAAAACCCTAATGCTGACTAATGGAAAAGTTCAGTTTAGGGTTTAAAACCCTAATGCTGACTGAAGGGAAAAAGTTCAGTTTAGGGTTTAAAACCCTAATACTGACTAAAGGAAAAGAGTTCTGTTTAGGGTTTAAAACCCTAATGCTGACTGAATGGGAAAGAGTTTAGTTTAGGGTTTAAAACCCTAATGCTGACTAAAGGAAAAGTTCAGTTTAGGGTTTAAAAACCCTAATGCTGACTGAATGGAAAAAGTTCAGTTTAGGGTTTAAAACCCTAATGCTGACCGAATGGAAAAGAGTACAGTTTAGGGTTTAAAACCCTAATGCTGACTGAATGGAAAAAGTTCAGTTTAGGGTTTAAAACCTTAATGCTGACCGAATGGAAAAGAGTTCAGTTTAGGGTTTAAAACCCTAATGTTGACCGAATGGAAAAGAGTTCAGTTTAGGGTTTAAAACCCTAATGCTGACCGAATGGAAAAGAGTTCAGTTTAGGGTTTAAAACCCTAATGCTGACTGGATGGAAAAGAGTTCAGTTTAGGGTTTAAAACCCTAATGCTGACTCTGACTACAGGAAAAGTTCAGTTTAGGGTTTAAAACCCTAATGCTGACTGAATGGAAAAGAGTTCAGTTTAGGGTATAAAACCCTAATGCTGACTAAAGGAAAAGTTCAGTTTAGGGTTTAAAATCCTAATGCTGACTAAAGGAAAAGTTCAGTTTAGGGTTTAAAACCTTAATGCTGACTGAATGGAAAAAGTTCAGTTTAGGGTTTAAAACCCTAATGCTGACCGAATGGAAAAGAGTTCAGTTTAGGGTTTAAAACCCTAATGCTGACTGAATGGAAAAGAGTTCAGTTTAGGGTTTAAAACCCTAATGCTGACTGGATGGAAAAGAGTTTAGTTTAGGGTTTAAAACCCTAATGCTGACTGGATGGAAAAGAGTTCAGTTTAGGGTTTAAAACCCTAATGCTGACTCTGACTACAGGAAAAGTTCAGTTTAGGGTTTAAAACCCTAATGCTGACTGAATGGAAAAGAGTTCAGTTTAGGGTATAAAACCCTAATGCTGACTAAAGGAAAAGTTCAGTTTAGGGTTTAAAACCCTAATGCTGACTAAAGGAAAAGTTCAGTTTAGGGTTTAAAACCTTAATGCTGACTGAATGGAAAAAGTTCAGTTTAGGGTTTAAAACCCTAATGCTGACTGAATGGAAAAGAGTTCAGTTTAGGGTTTAAAACCCTAATGCTGACTGAATGGAAAAGAGTTCAGTTTAGGGTTTAAAACCCTAATGCTGACTGGATGGAAAAGAGTTCAGTTTAGGGTTTAAAACCCTAATGCTGACTATGACTACAGGAAAAAGTTCAGTTTAGGGTTTAAAACCCTAATGTTGACTGAATGGAAAAGAGTCCAGTTTAGGGTATAAAACCCTAATGCTGACTAAAGGAAAAGTTCAGTTTAGGGTTTAAAACCCTAATGCTGACTAAAGGAAAAGTTCAGTTTAGGGTTTAAAACCTTAATGCTGACTGAATGGAAAAAGTTCAGTTTAGGGTTTAAAACCCTAATGCTGACTGAATGGAAAAGAGTTCAGTTTAGGGTTTAAAACCCTAATGCTGACTGAATGGAAAAGAGTTCAGTTTAGGGTTTAAAACCCTAATGCTGACTGGATGGAAAAGAGTTCAGTTTAGGGTTTAAAACCCTAATGCTGACTCTGACTACAGGAAAAAGTTCAGTTTAGGGTTTAAAACCCTAATGCTGACTGAATGGAAAAGAGTCCAGTTTAGGGTTTAAAACCCTAATGCTGACTAAAGGAAAAAGTTCAGTTTAGGGTTTAAAACCCTAATGCTGACTAAAGGGAAAGTTCAGTTTAGGGTTTAAAACCCTAATGCTGACTAAAGGAAAGAGTTCAGTTTAGGGTTTAAAACCCTAATGCTGACTGAATGGAAAAGAGTTCAGTTTAGGGTTTAAAACCCTAACGCTGACTGGATGGAAAAGAGTTCAGTTTAGGGTTTAAAACCCTAATGCTGACTAAAAGAAAAGTTCAGTTTAGGGTTTAAAAACCCTAATGCTGACGAATGGAAAAGTTCAGTTTAGGGTTTAAAACCCTAATGCTGACTGAAGGGAAAAGGTTCAGTTTAGGGTTTAAAACCCTAATGCTAACTAAAGGAAAAGAGTTCTGTTTAGGGTTTAAAACCCTAATGCTGACTGAATGGGAAAGAGTTTAGTTTAGGGTTTAAAACCCTAATGCTGACTAAAGGAAAAGTTCAGTTTAGGGTTTAAAAACCCTAATGCTGACTGAATGGAAAAAGTTCAGTTTAGGGTTTAAAACCCTAATGCTGACTCTGACTACAGGAAAAGTTCAGTTTAGGGTTTAAAACCCTAATGCTGACTGAATGGAAAAGAGTTCAGTTTAGGGTATAAAACCCTAATGCTGACTAAAGGAAAAGTTCAGTTTAGGGTTTAAAATCCTAATGCTGACTAAAGGAAAAGTTCAGTTTAGGGTTTAAAACCTTAATGTTGACTGAATGGAAAAAGTTCAGTTTAGGGTTTAAAACCCTAATGCTGACTGAATGGAAAAGAGTTCAGTTTAGGGTTTAAAACCCTAATGCTGACTGAATGGAAAAGAGTTCAGTTTAGGGTTTAAAACCCTAATGCTGACTGGATGGAAAAGAGTTCAGTTTAGGGTTTAAAACCCTAATGCTGACTATGACTACAGGAAAAAGTTCAGTTTAGGGTTTAAAACCCTAATGTTGACTGAATGGAAAAGAGTCCAGTTTAGGGTATAAAACCCTAATGCTGACTAAAGGAAAAGTTCAGTTTAGGGTTTAAAACCCTAATGCTGACTAAAGGAAAAGTTCAGTTTAGGGTTTAAAACCTTAATGCTGACTGAATGGAAAAAGTTCAGTTTAGGGTTTAAAACCCTAATGCTGACTGAATGGAAAAGAGTTCAGTTTAGGGTTTAAAACCCTAATGCTGACTGAATGGAAAAGAGTTCAGTTTAGGGTTTAAAACCCTAATGCTGACTGGATGGAAAAGAGTTCAATTTAGGGTTTAAAACCCTAATGCTGACTCTGACTACAGGAAAAAGTTCAGTTTAGGGTTTAAAACCCTAATGCTGACTGAATGGAAAGGAGTCCAATTTAGGGTTTAAAACCCTAATGCTAACTAAAGGAAAAAGTTCAGTTTAGGGTTTAAAACCCTAATGCTAACTAAAGGGAAAGTTCATTTTAGGGTTTAAAACCCTAATGCTGACTCAAGGAAAGAGTTCAGTTTAGGGTTTAAAACCCTAATGCTGACTGAATGGAAAAGAGTTCAGTTTAGGGTTTAAAACCCTAACGCTGACTGGATGGAAAAGAGTTCAGTTTAGGGTTTAAAACCCTAATGCTGACTAAAAGAAAAGTTCAGTTTAGGGTTTAAAAACCCTAATGCTGACGAATGGAAAAGTTCAGTTTAGGGTTTAAAACCCTAATGCTGACTGAAGGGAAAAGGTTCAGTTTAGGGTTTAAAACCCTAATGCTAACTAAAGGAAAAGAGTTCTGTTTAGGGTTTAAAACCCTAATGCTGACTGAATGGGAAAGAGTTTAGTTTAGGGTTTAAAACCCTAATGCTGACTAAAGGAAAAGTTCAGTTTAGGGTTTAAAAACCCTAATGCTGACTGAATGGAAAAGAGTTCAGTTTAGGGTTTAAAACCCTAATGCTGACTAAAGGAAAAAGTTCAGTTTAGGGTTTAAAACCCTAATGCTGACTGAATGGAAAAAGTTCAGTTTAGGGTTTAAAACCCTAATGCTGACTAAAGGAAAGAGTTCAGTTTAGGGTTTAAAACCCTAATGCTAACTGAATGGAAAAGTTCAGTTTAGGGTTTAAAACCTTAATGCTAACTAAAGGAAAGAGTTCAGTTTAGGGTTTAAAACCATAATGCTGACTAAAGGGAAAGTTCAGTTTAAAGTTTAAAACCCTAATGCTGACTAAAGGAAAGAGTTCAGTTTAGGGTTTAAAACCCTAATGCTGACTAAAGGGAAAGTTCAGTTTAGGGTTTAAAACCCTAATGCTGACTAAAGGGAAAGTTCAGTTTAGGGTTTAAAACCCTAATGCTGACTAAAGGAAAGAGTTCAGTTTAGGGTTTAAAACCCTAATGCTGACTGAATGGAAAAAGTTCAGTTTAGGGTTTAAAACCCTAATGCTGACCGAATGGAAAAGAGTTCAGTTTAGGGTTTAAAACCCTAATGCTGACTGAATGGAAAAAGTTCAGTTTAGGGTTTAAAACCTTAATGCTGACTAAAGGAAAGAGTTCAGTTTAGGGTTTAAAACCCTAATGCTGACTGAATGGAAGAGTTCAGTTTAGGGTTTAAAACCCTAATGCTGACTGAATGGAAAAAGTTCAGTTTAGGGTTTAAAACCCTAACGCTAACTGAATGGAAAAAGTTCAGTTTAGGGTTTAAAACCCTAATGCTGACTACAACAAAAGTTCAGTTTAGGGTTTAAAACCCTAATGCTGACTGAAGGGAAAGTTCAGTTTAGGGTTTAAAACCCTAATGCTGACTAAAGGAAAGAGTTCAGTTTAGGGTTTAAAACCCTAATGCTGGCTGAATGGAAAAGAGTTCAGTTTAGGGTTTAAAACCCTAACGCTGACAGGATGGAAAAGAGTTCAGTTTAGGGTTTAAAACCCTAATGCTGACTCGACTACAGGAAAAAGTTCAGTTTAGGGTTTAAAACCCTAATGCTGACTAATGGAAAAAGTTCTGTTTAGGGTTTAAAACCCTAATACTGACTGAATGGAAAAGAGTTTAGTTTAGGGTTTAAAACCCTAATGTTGACTAAAGGAAAAGTTCAGTTTAGGGTTTAAAAACCCTAATGCTGACTAAAGGAAAAGTTCAGTTTAGGGTTTAAAACCCTAATGCTGACTGAATGGAAAAAGTTTAGTTTAGGGTTTAAAACCCTAATGCTGACCGAATGGAAAAGAGTTCAGTTTAGGGTTTAAAACCCTAATGCTGACTGGATGGAAAAGAGTTCAGTTTAGGGTTTAAAACCCTAATGCTGACTGGATGGAAAAGAGTTCAGTTTAGGGTTTAAAACCCTAATGCTGACTCTGACTACAGGAAAAAGTTCAGTTTAGGGTTTAAAACCCTAATGCTGACTGAATGGAAAAGAGTTCAGTTTAGGGTATAAAACCCTAATGCTGACTAAAGGAAAAGTTCAGTTTAGGGTTTAAAACCCTAATGCTGATTAAAGGAAAAGTTCAGTTTAGGGTTTAAAACCTTAATGCTGACTGAATGGAAAAAGTTCAGTTTAGGGTTTAAAACCCTAATGCTGACGGAATGGAAAAGAGTTCAGTTTAGGGTTTAAAACCCTAATGCTGACTGAATGGAAAAGAGTTCAGTTTAGGGTTTAAAACCCTAATGCTGACTGGATGGAAAAGAGTTCAGTTTAGGGTTTAAAACCCTAATGCTGACTCTGACTACAGGAAAAAGTTCAGTTTAGGGTTTAAAACCCTAATGCTGACTGAATGGAAAAGAGTCCAGTTTAGGGTTTAAAACCCTAATGCTGACTAAAGGAAAAAGTTCAGTTTAGGGTTTAAAACCCTAATGCTGACTAAAGGGAAAGTTCAGTTTAGGGTTTAAAACCCTAATGCTGACTAAAGGAAAGAGTTCAGTTTAGGGTTTAAAACCCTAATGCTGACTGAATGGAAAAAGTTCAGTTTAGGGTTTAAAACCCTAATGCTGACCGAATGGAAAAGAGTTCAGTTTAGGGTTTAAAACCATAATGCTGACTGAATGGAAAAAGTTCAGTTTAGGGTTTAAAACCTTAATGCTGACTAAAGGAAAGAGTTCAGTTTAGGGTTTAAAACCCTAATGCTGACTGAATGGAAGAGTTCAGTTTATTGTTTAAAACCCTAATGCTGACTGAATGGAAAAAGTTCAGTTTAGGGTTTAAAACCCTAATGCTGACTAAAGGAAAGAGTTCAGTTTAGGGTTTAAAACCCTAATGCTGACAGAATAGAAAAAGTTCAGTTTAGGGTTTAAAACCTTAATGCTGACTAAAGAAAAGAGTTCAGTTTAGGGTTTAAAACCCTAATGCTGACTAAAGGGAAAGTTCAGTTTAAGGTTTAAAACCCTAATGTTGACTAAAGGAAAGAGTTCAGTTTAGGGTTTAAAACCCTAATGCTGACTAAAGGAAAGAGTTCAGTTTAGGGTTTAAAACCCTAATGCTGACTGAATGGAAAAGAGTTCAGTTTAGGGTTTAAAACCCTAATGTTGACTGGATAGAAAAGAGTTCAGTTTAGGGTTTAAAACCCTAATGCTGACTAAAGGAAAAGTTCAGTTCAGGGTTTAAAAACCCTAATGCTGACTAATGGAAAAGTTCAGTTTAGGGTTTAAAACCCTAATGCTGACTGAAGGGAAAAAGTTCAGTTTAGGGTTTAAAACCCTAATACTGACTAAAGGAAAAGAGTTCTGTTTAGGGTTTAAAACCCTAATGCTGACTGAATGGGAAAGAGTTTAGTTTAGGGTTTAAAACCCTAAAGCTGACTAAAGGAAAAGTTCAGTTTAGGGTTTAAAAACCCTAATGCTGACTGAATGGAAAAAGTTCAGTTTAGGGTTTAAAACCCTAATGCTGACCGAATGGAAAAGAGTACAGTTTAGGGTTTAAAACCCTAATGCTGACTGAATGGAAAAAGTTCAGTTTAGGGTTTAAAACCTTAATGCTGACCGAATGGAAAAGAGTTCAGTTTAGGGTTTAAAACCCTAATGTTGACCGAATGGAAAAGAGTTCAGTTTAGGGTTTAAAACCCTAATGCTGACCGAATGGAAAAGAGTTCAGTTTAGGGTTTAAAACCCTAATGCTGACTGGATGGAAAAGAGTTCAGTTTAGGGTTTAAAACCCTAATGCTGACTCTGACTACAGGAAAAGTTCAGTTTAGGGTTTAAAACCCTAATGCTGACTGAATGGAAAAGAGTTCAGTTTAGGGTATAAAACCCTAATGCTGACTAAAGGAAAAGTTCAGTTTAGGGTTTAAAATCCTAATGCTGACTAAAGGAAAAGTTCAGTTTAGGGTTTAAAACCCTAATGCTGACCGAATGGAAAAGAGTTCAGTTTAGGGTTTAAAACCCTAATGCTGACCGAATGGAAAAGAGTTCAGTTTAGGGTTTAAAACCCTAATGCTGACTGGATGGAAAAGAGTTTAGTTTAGGGTTTAAAACCCTAATGCTGACTGGATGGAAAAGAGTTCAGTTTAGGGTTTAAAACCCTAATGCTGACTCTGACTACAGGAAAAGTTCAGTTTAGGGTTTAAAACCCTAATGCTGACTGAATGGAAAAGAGTTCAGTTTAGGGTATAAAACCCTAATGCTGACTAAAGGAAAAGTTCAGTTTAGGGTTTAAAACCCTAATGCTGACTAAAGGAAAAGTTCAGTTTAGGGTTTAAAACCTTAATGCTGACTGAATGGAAAAAGTTCAGTTTAGGGTTTAAAACCCTAATGCTGACTGAATGGAAAAGAGTTCAGTTTAGGGTTTAAAACCCTAATGCTGACTGAATGGAAAAGAGTTCAGTTTAGGGTTTAAAACCCTAATGCTGACTGGATGGAAAAGAGTTCAGTTTAGGGTTTAAAACCCTAATGCTGACTATGACTACAGGAAAAAGTTCAGTTTAGGGTTTAAAACCCTAATGTTGACTGAATGGAAAAGAGTCCAGTTTAGGGTATAAAACCCTAATGCTGACTAAAGGAAAAGTTCAGTTTAGGGTTTAAAACCCTAATGCTGACTAAAGGAAAAGTTCAGTTTAGGGTTTAAAACCTTAATGCTGACTGAATGGAAAAAGTTCAGTTTAGGGTTTAAAACCCTAATGCTGACTGAATGGAAAAGAGTTCAGTTTAGGGTTTAAAACCCTAATGCTGACTGAATGGAAAAGAGTTCAGTTTAGGGTTTAAAACCCTAATGCTGACTGGATGGAAAAGAGTTCAGTTTAGGGTTTAAAACCCTAATGCTTACTCTGACTACAGGAAAAAGTTCAGTTTAGGGTTTAAAACCCTAATGCTGACTGAATGGAAAGGGTCCAATTTAGGGTTTAAAACCCTAATGCTGACTAAAGGAAAAAGTTCAGTTTAGGGTTTAAAACCCTAATGCTAACTAAAGGGAAAGTTCAGTTTAGGGTTTAAAACCCTAATGCTGACTAAAGGAAAGAGTTCAGTTTAGGGTTTAAAACCCTAATGCTGACTAAAGGGAAAAAGTTCAGTTTAGGGTTTAAAACCCTAATGCTGACTGAATGGAAAAAGTTCAGTTTAGGGTTTAAAACCCTAATGCTGACTAAAGGAAAGAGTTCAGTTTAGGGTTTAAAACCCTAATGCTGACTGAATGGAAAAGTTCAGTTTAGGGTTTAAAACCCTAATGCTGACTGAAGGGAAAAGGTTCAGTTTAGGGTTTAAAACCCTAATGCTAACTAAAGGAAAAGAGTTCTGTTTAGGGTTTAAAACCCTAATGCTGACTGAATGGGAAAGAGTTTAGTTTAGGGTTTAAAACCCTAATGCTGACTAAAGGAAAAGTTCAGTTTAGGGTTTAAAAACCCTAATGCTGACTGAATGGAAAAAGTTCAGTTTAGGGTTTAAAACCCTAATGTTGACCGAATGGAAAAGAGTTCAGTTTAGGGTTTAAAACCCTAATGCTGACTGAATGGAAAAGAGTTCAGTTTAGGGTATAAAACCCTAATGCTGACTAAAGGAAAAGTTCAGTTTAGGGTTTAAAACCTTAATGCTGACTGAATGGAAAAAGTTCAGTTTAGGGTTTAAAACCCTAATGCTGACCGAATGGAAAAGAGTTCAGTTTAGGGTTTAAAACCCTAATGCTGACTGGATGGAAAAGAGTTTAGTTTAGGGTTTAAAACCCTAATGCTGACTGGATGGAAAAGAGTTCAGTTTAGGGTTTAAAACCCTAATGCTGACTCTGACTACAGGAAAAGTTCAGTTTAGGGTTTAAAATCCTAATGCTGACTGAATGGAAAAAGTTCAGTTTAGGGTTTAAAACCCTAATGCTGACTGAATGGAAAAGAGTTCAGTTTAGGGTTTAAAACCCTAATGCTGACTGAATGGAAAAAAGTTTAGTTTAGGGTTTAAAACCCTAATGCTGACTGGATGGAAAAGAGTTCAGTTTAGGGTTTAAAACCCTAATGTTGACTGGATGGAAAAGAGTTCAGTTTAGGGTTTAAAACCCTAATGCTGACTCTGACTATAGGAAAAGTTCAGTTTAGGGTTTAAAACCCTAATGCTGACTGAATGGAAAAGAGTTCAGTTTAGGGTATAAAACCCTAATGCTGACTAAAGGAAAAGTTCAGTTTAGGGTTTAAAACCCTAATGCTGACTAAAGGAAAAGTTCAGTTTAGGGTTTAAAACCTTAATGCTGACTGAATGGAAAAAGTTCAGTTTAGGGTTTAAAACCCTAATGCTGACTGAATGGAAAAGAGTTCAGTTTAGGGTTTAAAACCCTAATGCTGACTGAATGGAAAAGAGTTCAGTTTAGGGTTTAAAACCCTAATGCTGACTGGATGGAAAAGAGTTCAGTTTAGGGTTTAAAACCCTAATGCTGACTATGACTACAGGAAAAAGTTCAGTTTAGGGTTTAAAACCCTAATGTTGACTGAATGGAAAAGAGTCCAGTTTAGGGTATAAAACCCTAATGCTGACTAAAGGAAAAGTTCAGTTTAGGGTTTAAAACCCTAATGCTGACTAAAGGAAAAGTTCAGTTTAGGGTTTAAAACCTTAATGCTGACTGAATGGAAAAAGTTCAGTTTAGGGTTTAAAACCCTAATGCTGACTGAATGGAAAAGAGTTCAGTTTAGGGTTTAAAACCCTAATGCTGACTGAATGGAAAAGAGTTCAGTTTAGGGTTTAAAACCCTAATGCTGACTGGATGGAAAAGAGTTCAGTTTAGGGTTTAAAACCCTAATGCTGACTCTGACTATAGGAAAAAGTTCAGTTTAGGGTTTAAAACCCTAATGCTGACTGAATGGAAAGGAGTCCAATTTAGGGTTTAAAACCCTAATGTTGACTAAAGGAAAAAGTTCAGTTTAGGGTTTAAAACCCTAATGCTAACTAAAGGGAAAGTTCAGTTTAGGGTTTAAAACCCTAATGCTGACTCAAGGAAAGAGTTCAGTTTAGGGTTTAAAACCCTAATGCTGACTGAATGGAAAAGAGTTCAGTTTAGGGTTTAAAACCCTAACGCTGACTGGATGGAAAAGAGTTCAGTTTAGGGTTTAAAACCCTAATGCTGACTAACGGAAAAGTTCAGTTTAGGGTTTAAAACCCCTAATGCTGACTAATGGAAAAGTTCAGTTTAGGGTTTAAAACCCTAATGCTGACTGAAGGGAAAAAGTTCAGTTTAGGGTTTAAAACCCTAATGCTAACTAAAGGAAAAGAGTTCTGTTTAGGGTTTAAAACCCTAATGCTGACTGAATGGGAAAGAGTTTAGTTTAGGGTTTAAAACCCTAATGCTGACTAAAGGAAAAGTTCAGTTTAGGGTTTAAAAACCCTAATGCTGACTGAATGGAAAAAGTTCAGTTTAGGGTTTAAAACCCTAATGTTGAACGAATGGAAAAGAGTACAGTTTAGGGTTTAAAACCCTAATGCTGACTGAATGGAAAAAGTTCAGTTTAGGGTTTAAAACCTTAATGCTGACCGAATGGAAAAGAGTTCAGTTTAGGGTTTAAAACCCTAATGCTGACCGAATGGAAAAGAGTTCAGTTTAGGGTTTAAAACCCTAATGCTGACTGGATGGAAAAGAGTTTAGTTTAGGGTTTAAAACCCTAATGCTGACTGGATGGAAAAGAGTTCAGTTTAGGGTTTAAAACCCTAATGCTGACTCTGACTACAGGAAAAGTTCAGTTTAGGGTTTAAAATCCTAATGCTGACTGAATGGAAAAGAGTTCAGTTTAGGGTATAAAACCCTAATGCTGACTAAAGGAAAAGTTCAGTTTAGGGTTTAAAATCCTAATGCTGACTAAAGGAAAAGTTCAGTTTAGGGTTTAAAACCTTAATGCTAACTGAATGGAAAAAGTTCAGTTTAGGGTTTAAAACCCTAATGCTGACTGAATGGAAAAGAGTTCAGTTTAGGGTTTAAAACCCTAATGCTGACTGAATGGAAAAGAGTTTAGTTTAGGGTTTAAAACCCTAATGCTGACTGGATGGAAAAGAGTTCAGTTTAGGGTTTAAAACCCTAATGCTGACTGAATGGAAAAGAGTTCAGTTTAGGGTATAAAACCCTAATGCTGACTAAAGGAAAAGTTCAGTTTAGGGTTTAAAACCCTAATGCTGACTAAAGGAAAAGTTCAGTTTAGGGTTTAAAACCTTAATGCTGACTGAATGGAAAAAGTTCAGTTTAGGGTTTAAAACCCTAATGCTGACTGAATGGAAAAGAGTTCAGTTTAGGGTTTAAAACCCTAATGCTGACTGAATGGAAAAGAGTTCAGTTTAGGGTTTAAAACCCTAATGCTGACTGGATGGAAAAGAGTTCAGTTTAGGGTTTAAAACCCTAATGCTGACTCTGACTACAGGAAAAAGTTCAGTTTAGGGTTTAAAACCCTAATGCTGACTGAATGGAAAAGAGTCCAGTTTAGGGTTTAAAACCCTAATGCTGACTAAAGGAAAAAGTTCAGTTTAGGGTTTAAAACCCTAATGCTGACTAAAGGGAAAGTTTAGTTTAGGGTTTAAAACCCTAATGCTGACTAAAGGAAAGAGTTTAGTTTAGGGTTTAAAACCCTAATGCTGACTGAATGGAAAAAGTTCAGTTTAGGGTTTAAAACCCTAATGCTGACCGAATGGAAAAGAGTTCAGTTTAGGGTTTAAAACCCTAATGCTGACTGAATGGAAAAAGTTCAGTTTAGGGTTTAAAACCTTAATGCTGACTAAAGGAAAGAGTTCAGTTTAGGGTTTAAAACCCTAATGCTGACTGAATGGAAAAAGTTCAGTTTAGGGTTTAAAACCCTAATGCTGACTAAAGGAAAGAGTTCAGTTTAGGGTTTAAAACCCTAATGCTGACTGAATGGAAAAGAGTTCAGTTTAGGGTTTAAAACCCTAATGCTGACCGAATGGAAAAGAGTTCAGTTTAGGGTTTAAAACCCTAATGCTGACTGAATGGAAAAGAGTTCAGTTTAGGGTATAAAACCCTAATGCTGACTAAAGGAAAAGTTCAGTTTAGGGTTTAAAACCCTAATGCTGACTAAAGGAAAAGTTCAGTTTAGGGTTTAAAACCTTAATGCTGACTGAATGGAAAAAGTTCAGTTTAGGGTTTAAAACCCTAATGCTGACTGAATGGAAAAGAGTTCAGTTTAGGGTTTAAAACCCTAATGCTGACTGAATGGAAAAGAGTTCAGTTTAGGGTTTAAAACCCTAATGCTGACTGGATGGAAAAGAGTTCAGTTTAGGGTTTAAAACCCTAATGCTGACTCTGACTGAATGGAAAAAGTTCAGTTTAGGGTTTAAAACCCTAATGTTGACTGAATGGAAAAGAGTCCAGTTTAGGGTATAAAACCCTAATGCTGACTAAAGGAAAAGTTCAGTTTAGGGTTTAAAACCCTAATGCTGACTAAAGGAAAAGTTCAGTTTAGGGTTTAAAACCTTAATGCTGACTGAATGGAAAAAGTTCAGTTTAGGGTTTAAAACCCTAATGCTGACTGAATGGAAAAGAGTTCAGTTTAGGGTTTAAAACCCTAATGCTGACTGAATGGAAAAGAGTTCAGTTTAGGGTTTAAAACCCTAATGCTGACTGGATGGAAAAGAGTTCAGTTTAGGGTTTAAAACCTTAATGCTGACTCTGACTACAGGAAAAAGTTCAGTTTAGGGTTTAAAACCCTAATGCTGACTGAATGGAAAGGAGTCCAATTTAGGGTTTAAAACCCTAATGCTGACTAAAGGAAAAAGTTCAGTTTAGGGTTTAAAACCCTAATGCTAACTAAAGGGAAAGTTC
>NW_027184383.1:0-65000 GCF_000393655.2 Nicotiana sylvestris
TTTAGTCAGCATTAGGGTTTTAAACCCTAAACTGAACTTTTCCCTTTAATCAGGATTAGGGTTTTAACCCTAAACTGAACTTTTTCCTTTAGTCAGCATTAGGGTTTTAAACCCGCAACTAAACTTTTCCCCTTAAGTCAGCATTAGGGTTTTAAACCGTAAACTGAACTTTTTCCCTTAGTTAGCATTAGGGTTTTAAACCCTAAACTGAACTTTTTCCATTTAGTCAGCATTAGGGTTTTAAACCCTAAACTGAACTCTTTCCATTAGTCAGCATTAGGGTTTTAAACCCTAAACTGAACTTTTTCCATTTAGTCAACATTAGGGTTTTAGATCCTAAACTGAACTTTTTCATTTAATCAGGATTAGGGTTTTAAACCCTAAACTGAACTTTTCCCTTTAGTCAGCATTATGGGTTTAAACCCTAAACTGAACTTTTCCCTTTAGATAGCATTAGGGTTTTAAACCCTAAACTGAACTCTTTCCTTTAGTCAACATTAGGGTTTTAAACCTTGAACTGAACTCTTTCCTTTAGTCAGCATTAGGGTTTTAAACCTTAAACTGAACTCTTCCCCTTTAGTCAGCATTAGGGTTTTAAACCCTAAACTGAACTTTTCCCTTTAGTCAGCATTAGGGTTTTAAACCCTAAACTGAACTTTTTCCATTTAGTCAGCATTAGGGTTTTAAACCCTAAACTGAGCTTTTTCCATTTAGTCAGCATTAGGGTTGTAAACCCTAAACTGAACTTTTCCCTTTAATCAGGATTAGGGTTTTAAACCCTAAACTGAACTATCTCCAGCTAGTCAGCATTAGGGTTTTAAACCCTAATCTGAACTTTTTCCTTTAGTCAGCATTAGGGTTTTAAACCCGAAACTGAACTTTTTCCTTTAGTCAGCATTAGGGTGTAAAACCCTAAACTAAACTTTTCCCCTTTAGTCAGCATTAGGGTTTTAAACCTTGAACTGCACTCTTTCCTTTAGTCAGCATTAGGGTTTTAAACCTTAAACTGAACTCTTCCCTTTAGTCAGCATTAGGGTTTTAAACCCTAAACTGAACTTTTTCCTTTAATTAGGATTAGGGTTTTAAACCCTAAACTGAACTATTCCCTTTAGTCAGCATTAAGGTTTTAACCCTAAACTGAACTTTTCCCTTTAATCAGGATTAGTGTTTTAAACCCTAAACTGAACTCTTCCCTTTAGTCAGCATTAGGGTTTTAAACCCTAAACTGAACTTTTCCCTTTAGTCAACATTAGGGTTTTAAACCATAAACTGAACTCTTCCCTTTAGTCAGCATTAGGGTTTTAAACCCTAAACTGAACTTTTCCCTTTAATCAGGATTAGGGTTTTAAACCCTAAACTAAACTTTTTCCATTTAGTCAGCATTAGGGTTTTAAACCCTAAACTGAACTCTTCCCTTTAGTCAGCATTAGGGTTTTAAACCCTAAACTGAGCTTTTTCCATTTAGTCAGCATTAGTGTTTTAAACCCTAAACTGAACTTTTCCCTTTAATCAGGATTAGGGTTTTAAACCCTAAACTGACCTCTTCCCTTTAGTCAGCATTAGGGTTTTAAACCCTAAACTGAACTTTTCACTTTAGACAGCATTAGGGTTTTAAACCCCAAACTGAACTCTTTCCTTTAGTCAACATTAGGGTTTTAAACCTTGAACTGAACTCTTTCCTTTAGTCAGCATTAGGGTTTTAAACCTTAAACTGAACTCTTTCCTTTAGTCAGCATTAGGGTTTTAAACCCTAAACTGAACTTTTCCCTTTTTGTCAGCATTAGGGTTTTAAACCCTAAACTGAACTTTTTCCATTTAGTCAGCATTAGTGTTTTAAACCCTAAACTGAACTCTTTCCATTAGTCAGCATTAGGGTTTTAAACTCTAAACTGAACTTTTTCCATTTAGTCAACATTAGGGTTTTAAACCCTAAACTGAACTTTTTCCTTTAATCAGGATTAGGGTTTTAAACCCTAAACTGAACTATTCCCTTTAGTCAGCATTAAGGTTTTAACCCTAAACTGAACTTTTCCCTTTAATCAGGATTAGGGTTTTAAACCCTAAACTGAACTCTTCCCTTTAGTCAGCATTAGGGTTTTAAACCCTAAACTGAACTTTTCCCTTTAGTCAACATTAGGGTTTTAAACCATAAACTGAACTCTTCCCTTTAGTCAGCATTAGGGTTTTAAACCCTAAACTGAACTTTTCCCTTTAGTCAGCATTAGGGTTTTAAACCCTAAACTAAACTTTTTCCATTTAGTCAGCATTAGGGTTTTAAACCCTAAACTGAACTCTTCCCTTAAGTCAGCATTAGGGTTTTAAACCCTAAACTGAGCTTTTTCCATTTAGTCAGCATTAGTGTTTTAAACCCTAAACTGAACTTTTCCCTTTAATCAGGATTAGGGTTTTAAACCCTAAACTGACCTCTTCCCTTTAGTCAGCATTAGGGTTGTAAACCCTAAACTGAACTTTTCCCTTTAATCAGGATTAGTGTTTTAAACCCTAAACTGAACTTTTCCAATTAGTCAGCATTAGGATTTTAAACCCTAAACTGAACTTTTCCCTTTAGTCAGCATTAGGGTTTTAAACCCTAAACTGAACTTTTTCCCTCAGTCAGCATTAGGGTTTTAAACCCTAAACTGAAATTTTTCCTTTAGTCAGCATTAGGGTTTTAAACCCTAAACTGAACTTTTTCCTTTAGTCAGTATTAGGGTTTTAAACCCTAAACTGAACTTTTCCCTTTAGTCAACATTAGGGTTTTAAACCCTAAACTGAACTTTTTCCTTTAGTCAGCATTAGGGTTTTAAACCCTAAACTGAACTTTTTCCATTTAGTCAGCATTAGGGTTTTAAACCCTAAACTGAACTTTTCCCTTTAATCAGGATTAGGGTTTTAACCCTAAACTGAACTTTTTCCTTTAGTCAGCATTAGGGTTTTAAACCCGCAACTAAACTTTTCCCCTTAAGTCAGCATTAGGGTTTTAAACCGTAAACTGAACTTTTTCCCTTAGTTAGCATTAGGGTTTTAAACCCTAAACTGAACTTTTTCCATTTAGTCAGCATTAGGGTTTTAAACCCTAAACTGAACTCTTTCCATTAGTCAGCATTAGGGTTTTAAACCCTAAACTGAACTTTTTCCATTTAGTCAACATTAGGGTTTTAGATCCTAAACTGAACTTTTTCATTTAATCAGGATTAGGGTTTTAAACCCTAAACTGAACTTTTCCCTTTAGTCAGCATTATGGGTTTAAACCCTAAACTGAACTTTTCCCTTTAGATAGCATTAGGGTTTTAAACCCTAAACTGAACTCTTTCCTTTAGTCAACATTAGGGTTTTAAACCTTGAACTGAACTCTTTCCTTTAGTCAGCATTAGGGTTTTAAACCTTAAACTGAACTCTTCCCCTTTAGTCAGCATTAGGGTTTTAAACCCTAAACTGAACTTTTCCCTTTAGTCAGCATTAGGGTTTTAAACCCTAAACTGAACTTTTTCCATTTAGTCAGCATTAGGGTTTTAAACCCTAAACTGAGCTTTTTCCATTTAGTCAGCATTAGGGTTGTAAACCCTAAACTGAACTTTTCCCTTTAATCAGGATTAGGGTTTTAAACCCTAAACTGAACTATCTCCAGCTAGTCAGCATTAGGGTTTTAAACCCTAATCTGAACTTTTTCCTTTAGTCAGCATTAGGGTTTTAAACCCGAAACTGAACTTTTTCCTTTAGTCAGCATTAGGGTGTAAAACCCTAAACTAAACTTTTCCCCTTTAGTCAGCATTAGGGTTTTAAACCTTGAACTGAACTCTTTCCTTTAGTCAGCATTAGGGTTTTAAACCTTAAACTGAACTCTTCCCTTTAGTCAGCATTAGGGTTTTAAACCCTAAACTGAACTTTTTCCTTTAATTAGGATTAGGGTTTTAAACCCTAAACTGAACTATTCCCTTTAGTCAGCATTAAGGTTTTAACCCTAAACTGAACTTTTCCCTTTAATCAGGATTAGTGTTTTAAACCCTAAACTGAACTCTTCCCTTTAGTCAGCATTAGGGTTTTAAACCCTAAACTGAACTTTTCCCTTTAGTCAACATTAGGGTTTTAAACCTTAAACTGAACTCTTCCCTTTAGTCAGCATTAGGGTTTTAAACCCTAAACTGAACTTTTCCCTTTAATCAGGATTAGGGTTTTAAACCCTAAACTAAACTTTTTCCATTTAGTCAGCATTAGGGTTTTAAACCCTAAACTGAACTCTTCCCTTTAGTCAGCATTAGGGTTTTAAACCCTAAACTGAGCTTTTTCCATTTAGTCAGCATTAGTGTTTTAAACCCTAAACTGAACTTTTCCCTTTAATCAGGATTAGGGTTTTAAACCCTAAACTGACCTCTTCCCTTTAGTCAGCGTTAGGGTTTTAAACCCTAAACTGAACTTTTCACTTTAGACAGCATTAGGGTTTTAAACCCCAAACTGAACTCTTTCCTTTAGTCAACATTAGGGTTTTAAACCTTGAACTGAACTCTTTCCTTTAGTCAGCATTAGGGTTTTAAACCTTAAACTGAACTCTTCCCTTTAGTCAGCATTAGGGTTTTAAACCCTAAACTGAACTTTTCCCTTTTTGTCAGCATTAGGGTTTTAAACCCTAAACTGAACTTTTTCCATTTAGTCAGCATTAGTGTTTTAAACCCTAAACTGAACTCTTTCCATTAGTCAGCATTAGGGTTTTAAACTCTAAACTGAACTTTTTCCATTTAGTCAACATTAGGGTTTTAAACCCTAAACTGAACTTTTTCCTTTAATCAGGATTAGGGTTTTAAACCCTAAACTGAACTATTCCCTTTAGTCAGCATTAAGGTTTTAACCCTAAACTGAACTTTTCCCTTTAATCAGGATTAGGGTTTTAAACCCTAAACTGAACTCTTCCCTTTAGTCAGCATTAGGGTTTTAAACCCTAAACTGAACTTTTCCCTTTAGTCAACATTAGGGTTTTAAACCATAAACTGAACTCTTCCCTTTAGTCAGCATTAGGGTTTTAAACCCTAAACTGAACTTTTCCCTTTAGTCAGCATTAGGGTTTTAAACCCTAAACTAAACTTTTTCCATTTAGTCAGCATTAGGGTTTTAAACCCTAAACTGAACTCTTCCCTTAAGTCAGCATTAGGGTTTTAAACCCTAAACTGAGCTTTTTCCATTTAGTCAGCATTAGTGTTTTAAACCCTAAACTGAACTTTTCCCTTTAATCAGGATTAGGGTTTTAAACCCTAAACTGACCTCTTCCCTTTAGTCAGCATTAGGGTTGTAAACCCTAAACTGAACTTTTCCCTTTAATCAGGATTAGTGTTTTAAACCCTAAACTGAACTTTTCCAATTAGTCAGCATTAGGATTTTAAACCCTAAACTGAACTTTTCCCTTTAGTCAGCATTAGGGTTTTAAACCCTAAACTGAACTTTTTCCCTCAGTCAGCATTAGGGTTTTAAACCCTAAACTGAAATTTTTCCTTTAGTCAGCATTAGGGTTTTAAACCCTAAACTGAACTTTTTCCTTTAGTCAGTATTAGGGTTTTAAACCCTAAACTGAACTTTTCCCTTTAGTCAACATTAGGGTTTTAAACCCTAAACTGAACTTTTTCCTTTAGTCAGCATTAGGGTTTTAAACCCTAAACTGAACTTTTTCCATTTAGTCAGCATTAGGGTTTTAAACCCTAAACTGAACTTTTCCCTTTAATCAGGATTAGGGTTTTAACCCTAAACTGAACTTTTTCCTTTAGTCAGCATTAGGGTTTTAAACCCGCAACTAAACTTTTCCCCTTAAGTCAGCATTAGGGTTTTAAACCGTAAACTGAACTTTTTCCCTTAGTTAGCATTAGGGTTTTAAACCCTAAACTGAACTTTTTCCATTTAGTCAGCATTAGGGTTTTAAACCCTAAACTGAACTCTTTCCATTAGTCAGCATTAGGGTTTTAAACCCTAAACTGAACTTTTTCCATTTAGTCAACATTAGGGTTTTAGATCCTAAACTGAACTTTTTCATTTAATCAGGATTAGGGTTTTAAACCCTAAACTGAACTTTTCCCTTTAGTCAGCATTATGGGTTTAAACCCTAAACTGAACTTTTCCCTTTAGATAGCATTAGGGTTTTAAACCCTAAACTGAACTCTTTCCTTTAGTCAACATTAGGGTTTTAAACCTTGAACTGAACTCTTTCCTTTAGTCAGCATTAGGGTTTTAAACCTTAAACTGAACTCTTCCCCTTTAGTCAGCATTAGGGTTTTAAACCCTAAACTGAACTTTTCCCTTTAGTCAGCATTAGGGTTTTAAACCCTAAACTGAACTTTTTCCATTTAGTCAGCATTAGGGTTTTAAACCCTAAACTGAGCTTTTTCCATTTAGTCAGCATTAGGGTTGTAAACCCTAAACTGAACTTTTCCCTTTAATCAGGATTAGGGTTTTAAACCCTAAACTGAACTATCTCCAGCTAGTCAGCATTAGGGTTTTAAACCCTAATCTGAACTTTTTCCTTTAGTCAGCATTAGGGTTTTAAACCCGAAACTGAACTTTTTCCTTTAGTCAGCATTAGGGTGTAAAACCCTAAACTAAACTTTTCCCCTTTAGTCAGCATTAGGGTTTTAAACCTTGAACTGAACTCTTTCCTTTAGTCAGCATTAGGGTTTTAAACCTTAAACTGAACTCTTCCCTTTAGTCAGCATTAGGGTTTTAAACCCTAAACTGAACTTTTTCCTTTAATTAGGATTAGGGTTTTAAACCCTAAACTGAACTATTCCCTTTAGTCAGCATTAAGGTTTTAACCCTAAACTGAACTTTTCCCTTTAATCAGGATTAGTGTTTTAAACCCTAAACTGAACTCTTCCCTTTAGTCAGCATTAGGGTTTTAAACCCTAAACTGAACTTTTCCCTTTAGTCAACATTAGGGTTTTAAACCATAAACTGAACTCTTCCCTTTAGTCAGCATTAGGGTTTTAAACCCTAAACTGAACTTTTCCCTTTAATCAGGATTAGGGTTTTAAACCCTAAACTAAACTTTTTCCATTTAGTCAGCATTAGGGTTTTAAACCCTAAACTGAACTCTTCCCTTTAGTCAGCATTAGGGTTTTAAACCCTAAACTGAGCTTTTTCCATTTAGTCAGCATTAGTGTTTTAAACCCTAAACTGAACTTTTCCCTTTAATCAGGATTAGGGTTTTAAACCCTAAACTGACCTCTTCCCTTTAGTCAGCGTTAGGGTTTTAAACCCTAAACTGAACTTTTCACTTTAGACAGCATTAGGGTTTTAAACCCCAAACTGAACTCTTTCCTTTAGTCAACATTAGGGTTTTAAACCTTGAACTGAACTCTTTCCTTTAGTCAGCATTAGGGTTTTAAACCTTAAACTGAACTCTTCCCTTTAGTCAGCATTAGGGTTTTAAACCCTAAACTGAACTTTTCCCTTTTTGTCAGCATTAGGGTTTTAAACCCTAAACTGAACTTTTTCCATTTAGTCAGCATTAGTGTTTTAAACCCTAAACTGAACTCTTTCCATTAGTCAGCATTAGGGTTTTAAACTCTAAACTGAACTTTTTCCATTTAGTCAACATTAGGGTTTTAAACCCTAAACTGAACTTTTTCCTTTAATCAGGATTAGGGTTTTAAACCCTAAACTGAACTATTCCCTTTAGTCAGCATTAAGGTTTTAACCCTAAACTGAACTTTTCCCTTTAATCAGGATTAGGGTTTTAAACCCTAAACTGAACTCTTCCCTTTAGTCAGCATTAGGGTTTTAAACCCTAAACTGAACTTTTCCCTTTAGTCAACATTAGGGTTTTAAACCATAAACTGAACTCTTCCCTTTAGTCAGCATTAGGGTTTTAAACCCTAAACTGAACTTTTCCCTTTAGTCAGCATTAGGGTTTTAAACCCTAAACTAAACTTTTTCCATTTAGTCAGCATTAGGGTTTTAAACCCTAAACTGAACTCTTCCCTTAAGTCAGCATTAGGGTTTTAAACCCTAAACTGAGCTTTTTCCATTTAGTCAGCATTAGTGTTTTAAACCCTAAACTGAACTTTTCCCTTTAATCAGGATTAGGGTTTTAAACCCTAAACTGACCTCTTCCCTTTAGTCAGCATTAGGGTTGTAAACCCTAAACTGAACTTTTCCCTTTAATCAGGATTAGTGTTTTAAACCCTAAACTGAACTTTTCCAATTAGTCAGCATTAGGATTTTAAACCCTAAACTGAACTTTTCCCTTTAGTCAGCATTAGGGTTTTAAACCCTAAACTGAACTTTTTCCCTCAGTCAGCATTAGGGTTTTAAACCCTAAACTGAAATTTTTCCTTTAGTCAGCATTAGGGTTTTAAACCCTAAACTGAACTTTTTCCTTTAGTCAGTATTAGGGTTTTAAACCCTAAACTGAACTTTTCCCTTTAGTCAACATTAGGGTTTTAAACCCTAAACTGAACTTTTTCCTTTAGTCAGCATTAGGGTTTTAAACCCTAAACTGAACTTTTTCCATTTAGTCAGCATTAGGGTTTTAAACCCTAAACTGAACTTTTCCCTTTAATCAGGATTAGGGTTTTAACCCTAAACTGAACTTTTTCCTTTAGTCAGCATTAGGGTTTTAAACCCGCAACTAAACTTTTCCCCTTAAGTCAGCATTAGGGTTTTAAACCGTAAACTGAACTTTTTCCCTTAGTTAGCATTAGGGTTTTAAACCCTAAACTGAACTTTTTCCATTTAGTCAGCATTAGGGTTTTAAACCCTAAACTGAACTCTTTCCATTAGTCAGCATTAGGGTTTTAAACCCTAAACTGAACTTTTTCCATTTAGTCAACATTAGGGTTTTAGATCCTAAACTGAACTTTTTCATTTAATCAGGATTAGGGTTTTAAACCCTAAACTGAACTTTTCCCTTTAGTCAGCATTATGGGTTTAAACCCTAAACTGAACTTTTCCCTTTAGATAGCATTAGGGTTTTAAACCCTAAACTGAACTCTTTCCTTTAGTCAACATTAGGGTTTTAAACCTTGAACTGAACTCTTTCCTTTAGTCAGCATTAGGGTTTTAAACCTTAAACTGAACTCTTCCCCTTTAGTCAGCATTAGGGTTTTAAACCCTAAACTGAACTTTTCCCTTTAGTCAGCATTAGGGTTTTAAACCCTAAACTGAACTTTTTCCATTTAGTCAGCATTAGGGTTTTAAACCCTAAACTGAGCTTTTTCCATTTAGTCAGCATTAGGGTTGTAAACCCTAAACTGAACTTTTCCCTTTAATCAGGATTAGGGTTTTAAACCCTAAACTGAACTATCTCCAGCTAGTCAGCATTAGGGTTTTAAACCCTAATCTGAACTTTTTCCTTTAGTCAGCATTAGGGTTTTAAACCCGAAACTGAACTTTTTCCTTTAGTCAGCATTAGGGTGTAAAACCCTAAACTAAACTTTTCCCCTTTAGTCAGCATTAGGGTTTTAAACCTTGAACTGAACTCTTTCCTTTAGTCAGCATTAGGGTTTTAAACCCTAAACTGAGCTTTTTCCATTTAGTCAGCATTAGGGTTGTAAACCCTAAACTGAACTTTTCCCTTTAATCAGGATTAGGGTTTTAAACCCTAAACTGAACTATCTCCAGCTAGTCAGCATTAGGGTTTTAAACCCTAATCTGAACTTTTTCCTTTAGTCAGCATTAGGGTTTTAAACCCGAAACTGAACTTTTTCCTTTAGTCAGCATTAGGGTGTAAAACCCTAAACTAAACTTTTCCCCTTTAGTCAGCATTAGGGTTTTAAACCTTGAACTGAACTCTTTCCTTTAGTCAGCATTAGGGTTTTAAACCTTAAACTGAACTCTTCCCTTTAGTCAGCATTAGGGTTTTAAACCCTAAACTGAACTTTTTCCTTTAATTAGGATTAGGGTTTTAAACCCTAAACTGAACTATTCCCTTTAGTCAGCATTAAGGTTTTAACCCTAAACTGAACTTTTCCCTTTAATCAGGATTAGTGTTTTAAACCCTAAACTGAACTCTTCCCTTTAGTCAGCATTAGGGTTTTAAACCCTAAACTGAACTTTTCCCTTTAGTCAACATTAGGGTTTTAAACCATAAACTGAACTCTTCCCTTTAGTCAGCATTAGGGTTTTAAACCCTAAACTGAACTTTTCCCTTTAATCAGGATTAGGGTTTTAAACCCTAAACTAAACTTTTTCCATTTAGTCAGCATTAGGGTTTTAAACCCTAAACTGAACTCTTCCCTTTAGTCAGCATTAGGGTTTTAAACCCTAAACTGAGCTTTTTCCATTTAGTCAGCATTAGTGTTTTAAACCCTAAACTGAACTTTTCCCTTTAATCAGGATTAGGGTTTTAAACCCTAAACTGACCTCTTCCCTTTAGTCAGCGTTAGGGTTTTAAACCCTAAACTGAACTTTTCACTTTAGACAGCATTAGGGTTTTAAACCCCAAACTGAACTCTTTCCTTTAGTCAACATTAGGGTTTTAAACCTTGAACTGAACTCTTTCCTTTAGTCAGCATTAGGGTTTTAAACCTTAAACTGAACTCTTCCCTTTAGTCAGCATTAGGGTTTTAAACCCTAAACTGAACTTTTCCCTTTTTGTCAGCATTAGGGTTTTAAACCCTAAACTGAACTTTTTCCATTTAGTCAGCATTAGTGTTTTAAACCCTAAACTGAACTCTTTCCATTAGTCAGCATTAGGGTTTTAAACTCTAAACTGAACTTTTTCCATTTAGTCAACATTAGGGTTTTAAACCCTAAACTGAACTTTTTCCTTTAATCAGGATTAGGGTTTTAAACCCTAAACTGAACTATTCCCTTTAGTCAGCATTAAGGTTTTAACCCTAAACTGAACTTTTCCCTTTAATCAGGATTAGGGTTTTAAACCCTAAACTGAACTCTTCCCTTTAGTCAGCATTAGGGTTTTAAACCCTAAACTGAACTTTTCCCTTTAGTCAACATTAGGGTTTTAAACCATAAACTGAACTCTTCCCTTTAGTCAGCATTAGGGTTTTAAACCCTAAACTGAACTTTTCCCTTTAGTCAGCATTAGGGTTTTAAACCCTAAACTAAACTTTTTCCATTTAGTCAGCATTAGGGTTTTAAACCCTAAACTGAACTCTTCCCTTAAGTCAGCATTAGGGTTTTAAACCCTAAACTGAGCTTTTTCCATTTAGTCAGCATTAGTGTTTTAAACCCTAAACTGAACTTTTCCCTTTAATCAGGATTAGGGTTTTAAACCCTAAACTGACCTCTTCCCTTTAGTCAGCATTAGGGTTGTAAACCCTAAACTTGAACTTTTCCCTTTAATCAGGATTAGTGTTTTAAACCCTAAACTGAACTTTTCCAATTAGTCAGCATTAGGATTTTAAACCCTAAACTGAACTTTTCCCTTTAGTCAGCATTAGGGTTTTAAACCCTAAACTGAACTTTTTCCCTCAGTCAGCATTAGGGTTTTAAACCCTAAACTGAAATTTTTCCTTTAGTCAGCATTAGGGTTTTAAACCCTAAACTGAACTTTTTCCTTTAGTCAGTATTAGGGTTTTAAACCCTAAACTGAACTTTTCCCTTTAGTCAACATTAGGGTTTTAAACCCTAAACTGAACTTTTTCCTTTAGTCAGCATTAGGGTTTTAAACCCTAAACTGAACTTTTTCCATTTAGTCAGCATTAGGGTTTTAAACCCTAAACTGAACTTTTCCCTTTAATCAGGATTAGGGTTTTAACCCTAAACTGAACTTTTTCCTTTAGTCAGCATTAGGGTTTTAAACCCGCAACTAAACTTTTCCCCTTAAGTCAGCATTAGGGTTTTAAACCGTAAACTGAACTTTTTCCCTTAGTTAGCATTAGGGTTTTAAACCCTAAACTGAACTTTTTCCATTTAGTCAGCATTAGGGTTTTAAACCCTAAACTGAACTCTTTCCATTAGTCAGCATTAGGGTTTTAAACCCTAAACTGAACTTTTTCCATTTAGTCAACATTAGGGTTTTAGATCCTAAACTGAACTTTTTCATTTAATCAGGATTAGGGTTTTAAACCCTAAACTGAACTTTTCCCTTTAGTCAGCATTATGGGTTTAAACCCTAAACTGAACTTTTCCCTTTAGATAGCATTAGGGTTTTAAACCCTAAACTGAACTCTTTCCTTTAGTCAACATTAGGGTTTTAAACCTTGAACTGAACTCTTTCCTTTAGTCAGCATTAGGGTTTTAAACCTTAAACTGAACTCTTCCCCTTTAGTCAGCATTAGGGTTTTAAACCCTAAACTGAACTTTTCCCTTTAGTCAGCATTAGGGTTTTAAACCCTAAACTGAACTTTTTCCATTTAGTCAGCATTAGGGTTTTAAACCCTAAACTGAGCTTTTTCCATTTAGTCAGCATTAGGGTTGTAAACCCTAAACTGAACTTTTCCCTTTAATCAGGATTAGGGTTTTAAACCCTAAACTGAACTATCTCCAGCTAGTCAGCATTAGGGTTTTAAACCCTAATCTGAACTTTTTCCTTTAGTCAGCATTAGGGTTTTAAACCCGAAACTGAACTTTTTCCTTTAGTCAGCATTAGGGTGTAAAACCCTAAACTAAACTTTTCCCCTTTAGTCAGCATTAGGGTTTTAAACCTTGAACTGAACTCTTTCCTTTAGTCAGCATTAGGGTTTTAAACCTTAAACTGAACTCTTCCCTTTAGTCAGCATTAGGGTTTTAAACCCTAAACTGAACTTTTCCCTTTAATCAGGATTAGGGTTTTAAACCCTAAACTGAACTATCTCCAGCTAGTCAGCATTAGGGTTTTAAACCCTAATCTGAACTTTTTCCTTTAGTCAGCATTAGGGTTTTAAACCCGAAACTGAACTTTTTCCTTTAGTCAGCATTAGGGTGTAAAACCCTAAACTTAACTTTTCCCCTTTAGTCAACATTAGGGTTTTAAACCTTGAACTGAACTCTTTCCTTTAGTCAGCATTAGGGTTTTAAACCTTAAACTGAACTCTTCCCTTTAGTCAGCATTAGGGTTTTAAACCCTAAACTGAACTTTTCCCTTTTTGTCAGCATTAGGGTTTTAAACCCTAAACTGAACTTTTTCCATTTAGTCAGTATTAGGGTTTTAAACCCTAAACTGAACTCTTTCCTTTAGTCAGCATTAGGGTTTTAAACCCTAAACCTAACTTTTTCCCTCAGTCAGCATTAGGGTTTTAAACCCTAAACTGACCTCTTCCCTTTAGTCAGCATTAGGGTTTTAAACCCTAAACTGAACTTTTCACTTTAGACAGCATTAGGGTTTTAAACCCCAAACTGAACTCTTTCCTTTAGTCAACATTAGGGTTTTAAACCTTGAACTGAACTCTTTCCTTTAGTCAGCATTAGGGTTTTAAACCTTAAACTGAACTCTTCCCTTTAGTCAGCATTAGGGTTTTAAACCCTAAACTGAACTTTTCCCTTTTTGTCAGCATTAGGGTTTTAAACCCTAAACTGAACTTTTTCCATTTAGTCAGCATTAGTGTTTTAAACCCTAAACTGAACTCTTTCCATTAGTCAGCATTAGGGTTTTAAACTCTAAACTGAACTTTTTCCATTTAGTCAACATTAGGGTTTTAAACCCTAAACTGAACTTTTTCCTTTAATCAGGATTAGGGTTTTAAACCCTAAACTGAACTATTCCCTTTAGTCAGCATTAAGGTTTTAACCCTAAACTGAACTTTTCCCTTTAATCAGGATTAGGGTTTTAAACCCTAAACTGAACTCTTCCCTTTAGTCAGCATTAGGGTTTTAAACCCTAAACTGAACTTTTCCCTTTAGTCAACAATAGGGTTTTAAACCATAAACTGAACTCTTCCCTTTAGTCAGCATTAGGGTTTTAAACCCTAAACTGAACTTTTCCCTTTAGTCAGCATTAGGGTTTTAAACCCTAAACTAAACTTTTTCCATTTAGTCAGCATTAGGGTTTTAAACCCTAAACTGAACTCTTCCCTTAAGTCAGCATTAGGGTTTTAAACCCTAAACTGAGCTTTTTCCATTTAGTCAGCATTAGTGTTTTAAACCCTAAACTGAACTTTTCCCTTTAATCAGGATTAGGGTTTTAAACCCTAAACTGACCTCTTCCCTTTAGTCAGCATTAGGGTTGTAAACCCTAAACTGAACTTTTCCCTTTAATCAGGATTAGTGTTTTAAACCCTAAACTGAACTTTTCCAATTAGTCAGCATTAGGATTTTAAACCCTAAACTGAACTTTTCCCTTTAGTCAGCATTAGGGTTTTAAACCCTAAACTGAACTTTTTCCCTCAGTCAGCATTAGGGTTTTAAACCCTAAACTGAAATTTTTCCTTTAGTCAGCATTAGGGTTTTAAACCCTAAACTGAACTTTTTCCTTTAGTCAGCATTAGGGTTTTAAACCCTAAACTGAACTTTTCCCTTTAGTCAACATTAGGGTTTTAAACCCTAAACTGAACTTTTTCCTTTAGTCAGCATTAGGGTTTTAAACCCTAAACTGAACTTTTTCCATTTAGTCAGCATTAGGGTTTTAAACCCTAAACTGAACTTTTCCCTTTAATCAGGATTAGGGTTTTAACCCTAAACTGAACTTTTTCCTTTAGTCAGCATTAGGGTTTTAAACCCGCAACTAAACTTTTCCCCTTAAGTCAGCATTAGGGTTTTAAACCGTAAACTGAACTTTTTCCCTTAGTTAGCATTAGGGTTTTAAACCCTAAACTGAACTTTTTCCATTTAGTCAGCATTAGGGTTTTAAACCCTAAACTGAACTCTTTCCATTAGTCAGCATTAGGGTTTTAAACCCTAAACTGAACTTTTTCCATTTAGTCAACATTAGGGTTTTAGATCCTAAACTGAACTTTTTCATTTAATCAGGATTAGGGTTTTAAACCCTAAACTGAACTTTTCCCTTTAGTCAGCATTATGGGTTTAAACCCTAAACTGAACTTTTCCCTTTAGATAGCATTAGGGTTTTAAACCCTAAACTGAACTCTTTCCTTTAGTCAACATTAGGGTTTTAAACCTTGAACTGAACTCTTTCCTTTAGTCAGCATTAGGGTTTTAAACCTTAAACTGAACTCTTCCCCTTTAGTCAGCATTAGGGTTTTAAACCCTAAACTGAACTTTTCCCTTTAGTCAGCATTAGGGTTTTAAACCCTAAACTGAACTTTTTCCATTTAGTCAGCATTAGGGTTTTAAACCCTAAACTGAGCTTTTTCCATTTAGTCAGCATTAGGGTTGTAAACCCTAAACTGAACTTTTCCCTTTAATCAGGATTAGGGTTTTAAACCCTAAACTGAACTATCTCCAGCTAGTCAGCATTAGGGTTTTAAACCCTAATCTGAACTTTTTCCTTTAGTCAGCATTAGGGTTTTAAACCCGAAACTGAACTTTTTCCTTTAGTCAGCATTAGGGTGTAAAACCCTAAACTAAACTTTTCCCCTTTAGTCAGCATTAGGGTTTTAAACCTTGAACTGAACTCTTTCCTTTAGTCAGCATTAGGGTTTTAAACCTTAAACTGAACTCTTCCCTTTAGTCAGCATTAGGGTTTTAAACCCTAAACTGAACTTTTCCCTTTAATCAGGATTAGGGTTTTAAACCCTAAACTGAACTATCTCCAGCTAGTCAGCATTAGGGTTTTAAACCCTAATCTGAACTTTTTCCTTTAGTCAGCATTAGGGTTTTAAACCCGAAACTGAACTTTTTCCTTTAGTCAGCATTAGGGTGTAAAACCCTAAACTAAACTTTTCCCCTTTAGTCAACATTAGGGTTTTAAACCTTGAACTGAACTCTTTCCTTTAGTCAGCATTAGGGTTTTAAACCTTAAACTGAACTCTTCCCTTTAGTCAGCATTAGGGTTTTAAACCCTAAACTGAACTTTTCCCTTTTTGTCAGCATTAGGGTTTTAAACCCTAAACTGAACTTTTTCCATTTAGTCAGTATTAGGGTTTTAAACCCTAAACTGAACTCTTTCCTTTAGTCAGCATTAGGGTTTTAAACCCTAAACCTAACTTTTTCCCTCAGTCAGCATTAGGGTTTTAAACCCTAAACTGAAATTTTTCCTTTAGTCAGCATTAGGGTTTTAAACCCTAAACTGAAATTTTTCCTTTAGTCAGTATTAGGGTTTTAAACCCTAAACTAAACTTTTCCCTTTAGTCAGCATTAGGGTTTTAAACCCTAAACTGAACTTTTTCCTTTAGTCAGCATTAGGGTTTTAAACCCTAAACTGAACTTTTCCGATTTAGTCAGCATTAAGGTTTTAAACCATAAACTGAACTTATCCCTTTAATCAGGATTAGGGTTTTAAACCATAAACTGAACTCTTCCCTTTAGTCAGCATTAGGGTTTTAAACCCTAAACTGAACTTTTCCCTTTAGTCAACATTAGGGTTTTAAACACTAAACTGAGCTTTTTCCATTTAGTCAGCATTAGGGTTGTAAACCCTAAACTGAACTTTTCCCTTTAATCAGAATTAGGGTTTTAAACCCTAAACTGAACTATCTCCAGCTAGTCAGCATTAGGGTTTTAAACCCTAAACTGAACTTTTCCCTTTTTGTCAACATTAGGGTTTTAAACCCTAAACTGAACTTTTTCCATTTAGTCAGCATTAGGGTTTTAAACCCTAAGCTGAACTTTTTCCTTTAATCAGGATTAGGGTTTTAAACCCTAAACTGAACTATTCCCTTTAGTCAGCATTAAGGTTTTAACCTTAAACTGAACTTTTCCCTTTAATCAGGATTAGGGTTTTAAACCCTAAACTGAACTCTTCCCTTTAGTCAGCATTAGGGTTTTAAACCCTAAACTGAACTTTTCCCTTTAGTCAACATTAGGGTTTTAAACCATAAACTGAACTCTTCCCTTTAGTCAGCATTAGGGTTTTAAACCCTAAACTGAACTTTTCCCTTTAGTCAGCATTAGGGTTTTAAACACTAAACTAAACTTTTTCCATTTAGTCAGCATTAGGGTTTTAAACCCTAAACTGAACTCTTCCCTTTAGTCAGCATTAGGGTTTTAAACCCTAAACTGAGCTTTTTCCATTTAGTCAGCATTAGTGTTTTAAACCCTAAACTGAACTTTTCCCTTTAATCAGGATTAGGGTTTTAAACCCTAAACTGACCTCTTCCCTTTAGTCAGCATTAGGGTTTTAAACCCTAAACTGAACTTTTCCCTTTAGACAGCATTAGGGTTTTAAACCCCAAACTGAACTCTTTCCTTTAGTCAACATTAGGGTTTTAAACCTTGAACTGAACTCTTTCCTTTAGTCAGCATTAGGGTTTTAAACCTTAAACTGAACTCTTCCCTTTAGTCAGCATTAGGGTTTTAAACCCTAAACTGAACTTTTCCCTTTTTGTCAGCATTAGGGTTTTAAACCCTAAACTGAACTTTTTCCATTTAGTCAGCATTAGGGTTTTAAACCCTAAACTGAACTCTTTCCATTAGTCAGCATTAGGGTTTTAAACCCTAAACTGAACTTTTTCCATTTAGTCAACATTAGGGTTTTAAACCCTAAACTGAACTTTTTCCTTTAATCAGGATTAGGGTTTTAAACCCTAAACTGAACTATTCCCTTTAGTCAGCATTAAGGTTTTAACCCTAAACTGAACTTTTCCCTTTAATCAGGATTAGGGTTTTAAACCCTAAACTGAACTCTTCCCTTTAGTCAGCATTAGGGTTTTAAACCCTAAACTAAACTTTTTCCATTTAGTCAGCATTAGGGTTTTAAACCCTAAACTGAACTCTTCCCTTTAGTCAGCATTAGGGTTTTAAACCCTAAACTGAACTTTTCCCTTTAGTCAGCATTAGCGTTTTAAACCCTAAACTGAACTTTTCCCTTTAATCAGGATTAGGCTTTTAAACCCTAAACTGACCTCTTCCCTTTAGTCAGCATTAGGGTTGTAAACCCTAAACTGAACTTTTCCCTTTAATCAGGATTAGTGTTTTAAACCCTAAACTGAACTTTTCCAATTAGTCAGCATTAGGATTTTAAACCCTAAACTGAACTTTTCCCTTTAGTCAGCATTAGGGTTTTAAACCCTAAACTGAACTTTTTCCCTCAGTCAGCATTAGGGTTTTAAACCCTAAACTGAAATTTTTCCTTTAGTCAGCATTAGGGTTTTAAACCCTAAACTGAACTTTTTCCTTTAGTCAGTATTAGGGTTTTAAACCCTAAACTGAACTTTTCCCTTTAGTCAACATTAGGGTTTTAAACCCTAAACTGAACTTTTTCCTTTAGTCAGCATTAGGGTTTTACACCCTAAACTGAACTTTTTCCATTTAGTCAGCATTAGGGTTTTAAACCCTAAACTGAACTTTTCCCTTTAATCAGGATTAGGGTTTTAACCCTAAACTGAACTTTTTCCTTTAGTCAGCATTAGGGTTTTAAACCCGCAACTAAACTTTTCCCCTTAAGTCAGCATTAGGGTTTTAAACCGTAAACTGAACTTTTTCCCTTAGTCAGCATTAGGGTTTTAAACCCTAAACTGAACTTTTTCCATTTAGTCAGCATTAGGGTTTTAAACCCTAAACTGAACTCTTTCCATTAGTCAGCATTAGGGTTTTAAACCCTAAACTGAACTTTTTCCATTTAGTCAACATTAGGGTTTTAGATCCTAAACTGAACTTTTTCATTTAATCAGGATTAGGGTTTTAAACCCTAAACTGAACTTTTCCCTTTAGTCAGCATTATGGGTTTAAACCCTAAACTGAACTTTTCCCTTTAGATAGCATTAGGGTTTTAAACCCTAAACTGAACTCTTTCCTTTAGTCAACATTAGGGTTTTAAACCTTGAACTGAACTCTTTCCTTTAGTCAGCATTAGGGTTTTAAACCTTAAACTGAACTCTTCCCCTTTAGTCAGCATTAGGGTTTTAAACCCTAAACTGAACTTTTCCCTTTAGTCAGCATTAGGGTTTTAAACCCTAAACTGAACTTTTTCCATTTAGTCAGCATTAGGGTTTTAAACCCTAAACTGAGCTTTTTCCATTTAGTCAGCATTAGGGTTGTAAACCCTAAACTGAACTTTTCCCTTTAATCAGGATTAGGGTTTTAAACCCTAAACTGAACTATCTCCAGCTAGTCAGCATTAGGGTTTTAAACCCTAATCTGAACTTTTTCCTTTAGTCAGCATTAGGGTTTTAAACCCGAAACTGAACTTTTTCCTTTAGTCAGCATTAGGGTGTAAAACCCTAAACTAAACTTTTCCCCTTTAGTCAGCATTAGGGTTTTAAACCTTGAACTGAACTCTTTCCTTTAGTCAGCATTAGGGTTTTAAACCTTAAACTGAACTCTTCCCTTTAGTCAGCATTAGGGTTTTAAACCCTAAACTGAACTTTTCCCTTTAATCAGGATTAGGGTTTTAAACCCTAAACTGAACTATCTCCAGCTAGTCAGCATTAGGGTTTTAAACCCTAATCTGAACTTTTTCCTTTAGTCAGCATTAGGGTTTTAAACCCGAAACTGAACTTTTTCCTTTAGTCAGCATTAGGGTGTAAAACCCTAAACTAAACTTTTCCCCTTTAGTCAACATTAGGGTTTTAAACCTTGAACTGAACTCTTTCCTTTAGTCAGCATTAGGGTTTTAAACCTTAAACTGAACTCTTCCCTTTAGTCAGCATTAGGGTTTTAAACCCTAAACTGAACTTTTCCCTTTTTGTCAGCATTAGGGTTTTAAACCCTAAACTGAACTTTTTCCATTTAGTCAGTATTAGGGTTTTAAACCCTAAACTGAACTCTTTCCTTTAGTCAGCATTAGGGTTTTAAACCCTAAACCTAACTTTTTCCCTCAGTCAGCATTAGGGTTTTAAACCCTAAACTGAAATTTTTCCTTTAGTCAGCATTAGGGTTTTAAACCCTAAACTGAACTTTTTCCTTTAGTCAGTATTAGGGTTTTAAACCCTAAACTAAACTTTTCCCTTTAGTCAGCATTAGGGTTTTAAACCCTAAACTGAACTTTTTCCTTTAGTCAGCATTAGGGTTTTAAACCCTAAACTGAACTTTTCCGATTTAGTCAGCATTAAGGTTTTAAACCATAAACTGAACTTATCCCTTTAATCAGGATTAGGGTTTTAAACCATAAACTGAACTCTTCCCTTTAGTCAGCATTAGGGTTTTAAACCCTAAACTGAACTTTTCCCTTTAGTCAACATTAGGGTTTTAAACACTAAACTGAGCTTTTTCCATTTAGTCAGCATTAGGGTTGTAAACCCTAAACTGAACTTTTCCCTTTAATCAGAATTAGGGTTTTAAACCCTAAACTGAACTATCTCCAGCTAGTCAGCATTAGGGTTTTAAACCCTAAACTGAACTCTTCCCTTTAGTCAGCATTAGGGTTTTAAACCCTAAACTGAACTTTTCCCTTTAGTCAACATTAGGGTTTTAAACCATAAACTGAACTCTTCCCTTTAGTCAGCATTAGGGTTTTAAACCCTAAACTGAACTTTTCCCTTTAGTCAGCATTAGGGTTTTAAACCCTAAACTAAACTTTTTCCATTTAGTCAGCATTAGGGTTTTAAACCCTAAACTGAACTCTTCCCTTAAGTCAGCATTAGGGTTTTAAACCCTAAACTGAGCTTTTTCCATTTAGTCAGCATTAGTGTTTTAAACCCTAAACTGAACTTTTCCCTTTAATCAGGATTAGGGTTTTAAACCCTAAACTGACCTCTTCCCTTTAGTCAGCATTAGGGTTGTAAACCCTAAACTGAACTTTTCCCTTTAATCAGGATTAGTGTTTTAAACCCTAAACTGAACTTTTCCAATTAGTCAGCATTAGGATTTTAAACCCTAAACTGAACTTTTCCCTTTAGTCAGCATTAGGGTTTTAAACCCTAAACTGAACTTTTTCCCTCAGTCAGCATTAGGGTTTTAAACCCTAAACTGAAATTTTTCCTTTAGTCAGCATTAGGGTTTTAAACCCTAAACTGAACTTTTTCCTTTAGTCAGTATTAGGGTTTTAAACCCTAAACTGAACTTTTCCCTTTAGTCAACATTAGGGTTTTAAACCCTAAACTGAACTTTTTCCTTTAGTCAGCATTAGGGTTTTAAACCCTAAACTGAACTTTTTCCATTTAGTCAGCATTAGGGTTTTAAACCCTAAACTGAACTTTTCCCTTTAATCAGGATTAGGGTTTTAACCCTAAACTGAACTTTTTCCTTTAGTCAGCATTAGGGTTTTAAACCCGCAACTAAACTTTTCCCCTTAAGTCAGCATTAGGGTTTTAAACCGTAAACTGAACTTTTTCCCTTAGTTAGCATTAGGGTTTTAAACCCTAAACTGAACTTTTTCCATTTAGTCAGCATTAGGGTTTTAAACCCTAAACTGAACTCTTTCCATTAGTCAGCATTAGGGTTTTAAACCCTAAACTGAACTTTTTCCATTTAGTCAACATTAGGGTTTTAGATCCTAAACTGAACTTTTTCATTTAATCAGGATTAGGGTTTTAAACCCTAAACTGAACTTTTCCCTTTAGTCAGCATTATGGGTTTAAACCCTAAACTGAACTTTTCCCTTTAGATAGCATTAGGGTTTTAAACCCTAAACTGAACTCTTTCCTTTAGTCAACATTAGGGTTTTAAACCTTGAACTGAACTCTTTCCTTTAGTCAGCATTAGGGTTTTAAACCTTAAACTGAACTCTTCCCCTTTAGTCAGCATTAGGGTTTTAAACCCTAAACTGAACTTTTCCCTTTAGTCAGCATTAGGGTTTTAAACCCTAAACTGAACTTTTTCCATTTAGTCAGCATTAGGGTTTTAAACCCTAAACTGAGCTTTTTCCATTTAGTCAGCATTAGGGTTGTAAACCCTAAACTGAACTTTTCCCTTTAATCAGGATTAGGGTTTTAAACCCTAAACTGAACTATCTCCAGCTAGTCAGCATTAGGGTTTTAAACCCTAATCTGAACTTTTTCCTTTAGTCAGCATTAGGGTTTTAAACCCGAAACTGAACTTTTTCCTTTAGTCAGCATTAGGGTGTAAAACCCTAAACTAAACTTTTCCCCTTTAGTCAGCATTAGGGTTTTAAACCTTGAACTGAACTCTTTCCTTTAGTCAGCATTAGGGTTTTAAACCTTAAACTGAACTCTTCCCTTTAGTCAGCATTAGGGTTTTAAACCCTAAACTGAACTTTTCCCTTTAATCAGGATTAGGGTTTTAAACCCTAAACTGAACTATCTCCAGCTAGTCAGCATTAGGGTTTTAAACCCTAATCTGAACTTTTTCCTTTAGTCAGCATTAGGGTTTTAAACCCGAAACTGAACTTTTTCCTTTAGTCAGCATTAGGGTGTAAAACCCTAAACTAAACTTTTCCCCTTTAGTCAACATTAGGGTTTTAAACCTTGAACTGAACTCTTTCCTTTAGTCAGCATTAGGGTTTTAAACCTTAAACTGAACTCTTCCCTTTAGTCAGCATTAGGGTTTTAAACCCTAAACTGAACTTTTCCCTTTTTGTCAGCATTAGGGTTTTAAACCCTAAACTGAACTTTTTCCATTTAGTCAGTATTAGGGTTTTAAACCCTAAACTGAACTCTTTCCTTTAGTCAGCATTAGGGTTTTAAACCCTAAACCTAACTTTTTCCCTCAGTCAGCATTAGGGTTTTAAACCCTAAACTGAAATTTTTCCTTTAGTCAGCATTAGGGTTTTAAACCCTAAACTGAACTTTTTCCTTTAGTCAGTATTAGGGTTTTAAACCCTAAACTGAACTTTTCCCTTTAGTCAGCATTAGGGTTTTAAACCCTAAACTGAACTTTTTCCTTTAGTCAGCATTAGGGTTTTAAACCCTAAACTGAACTTTTTCGATTTAGTCAGCATTAGGGTTTTAAACCATAAACTAAACTTATCCCTTTAATCAGGATTAGGGTTTTAAACCATAAACTGAACTCTTCCCTTTAGTCAGCATTAGGGTTTTAAACCCTAAACTGAACTTTTCCCTTTAGTCAACATTAGGGTTTTAAACACTAAACTGAGCTTTTTCCATTTAGTCAGCATTAGGGTTGTAAACCCTAAACTGAACTTTTCCCTTTAATCAGTATTAGGGTTTTAAACCCTAAACTGAACTATCTCCAGCTAGTCAGTATTAGGGTTTTAAACCCTAAACTGAACTCTTCCCTTTAGTCAGCATTAGGGTTTTAAACCCTAAACTGAACTTTTTCCATTTAGTCAACATTAGGGTTTTAAACCCTAAACTGAACTTTTTCCTTTAATCAGGATTAGGGTTTTAAACCCTAAACTGAACTATTCCCTTTAGTCAGCATTAAGGTTTTAACCCTAAACTGAACTTTTCCCTTTAATCAGGATTAGGGTTTTAAACCCTAAACTGAACTCTTCCCTTTAGTCAGCATTAGGGTTTTAAACCCTAAACTGAACTTTTCCCTTTAGTCAACATTAGGGTTTTAAACCATAAACTGAACTCTTCCCTTTAGTCAGCATTAGGGTTTTAAACCCTAAACTGAACTTTTCCCTTTAGTCAGCATTAGGGTTTTAAACCCTAAACTAAACTTTTTCCATTTAGTCAGCATTAGGGTTTTAAACCCTAAACTGAACTCTTCCCTTTAGTCAGCATTAGGGTTTTAAACCCTAAACTGAGCTTTTTCCATTTAGTCAGCATTAGTGTTTTAAACCCTAAACTGAACTTTTCCCTTTAATCAGGATTAGGGTTTTAAACCCTAAACTGACCTCTTCCCTTTAGTCAGCATTAGGGTTTTAAACCCTAAACTGAACTTTTCCCTTTAGACAGCATTAGGGTTTTAAACCCCAAACTGAACTCTTTCCTTTAGTCAACATTAGGGTTTTAAACCTTGAACTGAACTCTTTCCTTTAGTCAGCATTAGGGTTTTAAACCTTAAACTGAACTCTTCCCTTTAGTCAGCATTAGGGTTTTAAACCCTAAACTGAACTTTTCCCTTTTTGTCAGCATTAGGGTTTTAAACCCTAAACTGAACTTTTTCCATTTAGTCAGCATTAGGGTTTTAAACCCTAAACTGAACTCTTTCCATTAGTCAGCATTAGGGTTTTAAACCCTAAACTGAACTTTTTCCATTTAGTCAACATTAGGGTTTTAAACCCTAAACTGAACTTTTTCCTTTAATCAGGATTAGGGTTTTAAACCCTAAACTGAACTATTCCCTTTAGTCAGCATTAAGGTTTTAACCCTAAACTGAACTTTTCCCTTTAATCAGGATTAGGGTTTTAAACCCTAAACTGAACTCTTCCCTTTAGTCAGCATTAGGGTTTTAAACCCTAAACTGAACTTTTCCCTTTAGTCAACATTAGGGTTTTAAACCATAAACTGAACTCTTCCCTTTAGTCAGCATTAGGGTTTTAAACCCTAAACTGAACTTTTCCCTTTAGTCAGCATTAGGGTTTTAAACCCTAAACTAAACTTTTTCCATTTAGTCAGCATTAGGGTTTTAAACCCTAAACTGAACTCTTCCCTTAAGTCAGCATTAGGGTTTTAAACCCTAAACTGAGCTTTTTCCATTTAGTCAGCATTAGTGTTTTAAACCCTAAACTGAACTTTTCCCTTTAATCAGGATTAGGGTTTTAAACCCTAAACTGACCTCTTCCCTTTAGTCAGCATTAGGGTTGTAAACCCTAAACTGAACTTTTCCCTTTAATCAGGATTAGTGTTTTAAACCCTAAACTGAACTTTTCCAATTAGTCAGCATTAGGATTTTAAACCCTAAACTGAACTTTTCCCTTTAGTCAGCATTAGGGTTTTAAACCCTAAACTGAACTTTTTCCCTCAGTCAGCATTAGGGTTTTAAACCCTAAACTGAAATTTTTCCTTTAGTCAGCATTAGGGTTTTAAACCCTAAACTGAACTTTTTCCATTTAGTCAGCATTAGGGTTTTAAACCCTAAACTGAACTTTTCCCTTTAATCAGGATTAGGGTTTTAACCCTAAACTGAACTTTTTCCTTTAGTCAGCATTAGGGTTTTAAACCCGCAACTAAACTTTTCCCCTTAAGTCAGCATTAGGGTTTTAAACCGTAAACTGAACTTTTTCCCTTAGTTAGCATTAGGGTTTTAAACCCTAAACTGAACTTTTTCCATTTAGTCAGCATTAGGGTTTTAAACCCTAAACTGAACTCTTTCCATTAGTCAGCATTAGGGTTTTAAACCCTAAACTGAACTTTTTCCATTTAGTCAACATTAGGGTTTTAGATCCTAAACTGAACTTTTCCCTTTAATCAGGATTAGGGTTTTAAACCCTAAACTGAACTTTTCCCTTTAGTCAGCATTAGGGTTTTAAACCCTAAACTGAACTTTTCCCTTTAGTCAGCATTAGGGTTTTAAACCCTAAACTGAACTCTTTCCTTTAGTCAACATTAGGGTTTTAAACCTTGAACTGAACTCTTTCCTTTAGTCAGCATTAGGGTTTTAAACCTTAAACTGAACTCTTCCCCTTTAGTCAGCATTAGGGTTTTAAACCCTAAACTGAACTTTTCCCTTTAGATAGCATTAGGGTTTTAAACCCTAAACTGAACTCTTTCCTTTAGTCAACATTAGGGTTTTAAACCTTGAACTGAACTCTTTCCTTTAGTCAGCATTAGGGTTTTAAACCTTAAACTGAACTCTTCCCCTTTAGTCAGCATTAGGGTTTTAAACCCTAAACTGAACTTTTCCCTTTAGTCAGCATTAGGGTTTTAAACCCTAAACTGAACTTTTTCCATTTAGTCAGCATTAGGGTTTTAAACCCTAAACTGAGCTTTTTCCATTTAGTCAGCATTAGGGTTGTAAACCCTAAACTGAACTTTTCCCTTTAATCAGGATTAGGGTTTTAAACCCTAAACTGAACTATCTCCAGCTAGTCAGCATTAGGGTTTTAAACCCTAATCTGAACTTTTTCCTTTAGTCAGCATTAGGGTTTTAAACCCGAAACTGAACTTTTTCCTTTAGTCAGCATTAGGGTGTAAAACCCTAAACTAAACTTTTCCCCTTTAGTCAGCATTAGGGTTTTAAACCTTGAACTGAACTCTTTCCTTTAGTCAGCATTAGGGTTTTAAACCTTAAACTGAACTCTTCCCTTTAGTCAGCATTAGGGTTTTAAACCCTAAACTGAACTTTTCCCTTTAATCAGGATTAGGGTTTTAAACCCTAAACTGAACTATCTCCAGCTAGTCAGCATTAGGGTTTTAAACCCTAATCTGAACTTTTTCCTTTAGTCAGCATTAGGGTTTTAAACCCGAAACTGAACTTTTTCCTTTAGTCAGCATTAGGGTGTAAAACCCTAAACTAAACTTTTCCCCTTTAGTCAACATTAGGGTTTTAAACCTTGAACTGAACTCTTTCCTTTAGTCAGCATTAGGGTTTTAAACCTTAAACTGAACTCTTCCCTTTAGTCAGCATTAGGGTTTTAAACCCTAAACTGAACTTTTCCCTTTTTGTCAGCATTAGGGTTTTAAACCCTAAACTGAACTTTTTCCATTTAGTCAGTATTAGGGTTTTAAACCCTAAACTGAACTCTTTCCTTTAGTCAGCATTAGGGTTTTAAACCCTAAACCTAACTTTTTCCCTCAGTCAGCATTAGGGTTTTAAACCCTAAACTGAAATTTTTCCTTTAGTCAGCATTAGGGTTTTAAACCCTAAACTGAACTTTTTCCTTTAGTCAGTATTAGGGTTTTAAACCCTAAACTGAACTTTTCCCTTTAGTCAGCATTAGGGTTTTAAACCCTAAACTGAACTTTTTCCTTTAGTCAGCATTAGGGTTTTAAACCCTAAACTGAACTTTTTCGATTTAGTCAGCATTAGGGTTTTAAACCATAAACTGAACTTATCCCTTTAATCAGGATTAGGGTTTTAAACCATAAACTGAACTCTTCCCTTTAGTCAGCATTAGGGTTTTAAACCCTAAACTGAACTTTTCCCTTTAGTCAGCATTAGGGTTTTAAACCCTAAACTGAGCTTTTTCCATTTAGTCAGCATTAGGGTTGTAAACCCTAAACTGAACTTTTCCCTTTAATCAGGATTAGGGTTTTAAACCCTAAACTGAACTATCTCCAGCTAGTCAGCATTAGGGTTTTAAACCTTAAACTGAACTCTTCCCTTTAGTCAGCATTAGGGTTTTAAACCCTAAACTGAACTTTTTCCATTTAGTCAGCATTAGGGTTTTAAACCCTAAACTGAACTCTTTCCATTAGTCAGCATTAGGGTTTTAAACCCTAAACTGAACTTTTTCCATTTAGTCAACATTAGGGTTTTAAACCCTAAACTGAACTCTTTCCTTTAGTCAGCATTAGGGTTTTAAACCTTGAACTGAACTTTTTCCTTTAATCAGGATTAGGGTTTTAAACCCTAAACTGAACTATTCCCTTTAGTCAGCATTAAGGTTTTAACCCTAAATTGAACTTTTCCCTTTAATCAGGATTAGGGTTTTAAACCCTAAACTGAACTCTTCCCTTTAGTCAGCATTAGGGTTTTAAACCCTAAACTGAACTTTTCCCTTTAGTCAACATTAGGGTTTTAAACCATAAACTGAACTTTTTCCATTTACTCAACATTAGGGTTTTAGATCCTAAACTGAACTTTTTCATTTAATCAGGATTAGGGTTTTAAACCCTAAACTGAACTTTTCCCTTTAGTCAGCATTATGGGTTTAAACCCTAAACTGAACTTTTCCCTTTAGATAGCATTAGGGTTTTAAACCCTAAACTGAACTCTTTCCTTTAGTCAACATTAGGGTTTTAAACCTTGAACTGAACTCTTTCCTTTAGTCAGCATTAGGGTTTTAAACCTTAAACTGAACTCTTCCCCTTTAGTCAGCATTAGGGTTTTAAACCCTAAACTGAACTTTTCCCTTTAGTCAGCATTAGGGTTTTAAACCCTAAACTGAACTTTTTCCATTTAGTCAGCATTAGGGTTTTAAACCCTAAACTGAGCTTTTTCCATTTAGTCAGCATTAGGGTTGTAAACCCTAAACTGAACTTTTCCCTTTAATCAGGATTAGGGTTTTAAACCCTAAACTGAACTATCTCCAGCTAGTCAGCATTAGGGTTTTAAACCCTAATCTGAACTTTTTCCTTTAGTCAGCATTAGGGTTTTAAACCCGAAACTGAACTTTTTCCTTTAGTCAGCATTAGGGTGTAAAACCCTAAACTAAACTTTTCCCCTTTAGTCAACATTAGGGTTTTAAACCTTGAACTGAACTCTTTCCTTTAGTCAGCATTAGGGTTTTAAACCTTAAACTGAACTCTTCCCTTTAGTCAGCATTAGGGTTTTAAACCCTAAACTGAACTTTTCCCTTTAATCAGGATTAGGGTTTTAAACCCTAAACTGAACTATCTCCAGCTAGTCAGCATTAGGGTTTTAAACCCTAATCTGAACTTTTTCCTTTAGTCAGCATTAGGGTTTTAAACCCGAAACTGAACTTTTTCCTTTAGTCAGCATTAGGGTGTAAAACCCTAAACTAAACTTTTCCCCTTTAGTCAACATTAGGGTTTTAAACCTTGAACTGAACTCTTTCCTTTAGTCAGCATTAGGGTTTTAAACCTTAAACTGAACTCTTCCCTTTAGTCAGCATTAGGGTTTTAAACCCTAAACTGAACTTTTCCCTTTTTGTCAGCATTAGGGTTTTAAACCCTAAACTGAACTTTTTCCATTTAGTCAGTATTAGGGTTTTAAACCCTAAACTGAACTCTTTCCTTTAGTCAGCATTAGGGTTTTAAACCCTAAACCTAACTTTTTCCCTCAGTCAGCATTAGGGTTTTAAACCCTAAACTGAACTCTTTCCATTAGTCAGCATTAGGGTTTTAAACCCTAAACTGAACTTTTTCCATTTAGTCAACATTAGGGTTTTAGATCCTAAACTGAACTTTTTCATTTAATCAGGATTAGGGTTTTAAACCTTAAACTGAACTTTTCCCTTTAGTCAGCATTATGGGTTTAAACCCTAAACTGAACTTTTCCCTTTAGATAGCATTAGGGTTTTAAACCCTAAACTGAACTCTTTCCTTTAGTCAACATTAGGGTTTTAAACCTTGAACTGAACTCTTTCCTTTAGTCAGCATTAGGGTTTTAAACCTTAAACTGAACTCTTCCCCTTTAGTCAGCATTAGGGTTTTAAACCCTAAACTGAACTTTTCCCTTTAGTCAGCATTAGGGTTTTAAACCCTAAACTGAACTTTTTCCATTTAGTCAGCATTAGGGTTTTAAACCCTAAACTGAGCTTTTTCCATTTAGTCAGCATTAGGGTTGTAAACCCTAAACTGAACTTTTCCCTTTAATCAGGATTAGGGTTTTAAACCCTAAACTGAACTATCTCCAGCTAGTCAGCATTAGGGTTTTAAACCCTAATCTGAACTTTTTCCTTTAGTCAGCATTAGGGTTTTAAACCCGAAACTGAACTTTTTCCTTTAGTCAGCATTAGGGTGTAAAACCCTAAACTAAACTTTTCCCCTTTAGTCAGCATTAGGGTTTTAAACCTTGAACTGAACTCTTTCCTTTAGTCAGCATTAGGGTTTTAAACCTTAAACTGAACTCTTCCCTTTAGTCAGCATTAGGGTTTTAAACCCTAAACTGAACTTTTCCCTTTAATCAGGATTAGGGTTTTAAACCCTAAACTGAACTATCTCCAGCTAGTCAGCATTAGGGTTTTAAACCCTAATCTGAACTTTTTCCTTTAGTCAGCATTAGGGTTTTAAACCCGAAACTGAACTTTTTCCTTTAGTCAGCATTAGGGTGTAAAACCCTAAACTAAACTTTTCCCCTTTAGTCAACATTAGGGTTTTAAACCTTGAACTGAACTCTTTCCTTTAGTCAGCATTAGGGTTTTAAACCTTAAACTGAACTCTTCCCTTTAGTCAGCATTAGGGTTTTAAACCCTAAACTGAACTTTTCCCTTTTTGTCAGCATTAGGGTTTTAAACCCTAAACTGAACTCTTTCCATTAGTCAGCATTAGGGTTTTAAACCCTAAACTGAACTTTTTCCATTTAGTCAACATTAGGGTTGTAAACCCTAAACTGAACTCTTTCCTTTAGTCAGCATTAGGGTTTTAAACCTTGAACTGAACTTTTTCCTTTAATCAGGATTAGGGTTTTAAACCCTAAACTGAACTATTCCCTTTAATCAGCATTAAGGTTTTAACCCTAAATTGAACTTTTCCCTTTAATCAGGATTAGGGTTTTAAACCCTAAACTGAACTCTTCCCTTTAGTCAGCATTAGGGTTTTAAACCCTAAACTGAACTTTTCCCTTTAGTCAACATTAGGGTTTTAAACCATAAACTGAACTTTTTCCATTTACTCAACATTAGGGTTTTAGATCCTAAACTGAACTTTTTCATTTAATCAGGATTAGGGTTTTAAACCCTAAACTGAACTTTTCCCTTTAGTCAGCATTATGGGTTTAAACCCTAAACTGAACTTTTCCCTTTAGATAGCATTAGGGTTTTAAACCCTAAACTGAACTCTTTCCTTTAGTCAACATTAGGGTTTTAAACCTTGAACTGAACTCTTTCCTTTAGTCAGCATTAGGGTTTTAAACCTTAAACTGAACTCTTCCCCTTTAGTCAGCATTAGGGTTTTAAACCCTAAACTGAACTTTTCCCTTTAGTCAGCATTAGGGTTTTAAACCCTAAACTGAACTTTTTCCATTTAGTCAACATTAGGGTTTTAAACCCTAAACTGAGCTTTTTCCATTTAGTCAGCATTAGGGTTGTAAACCCTAAACTGAACTTTTCCCTTTAATCAGGATTAGGGTTTTAAACCCTAAACTGAACTATCTCCAGCTAGTCAGCATTAGGGTTTTAAACCCTAATCTGAACTTTTTCCTTTAGTCAGCATTAGGGTTTTAAACCCGAAACTGAACTTTTTCCTTTAGTCAGCATTAGGGTGTAAAACCCTAAACTAAACTTTTCCCCTTTAGTCAGCATTAGGGTTTTAAACCTTGAACTGAACTCTTTCCTTTAGTCAGCATTAGGGTTTTAAACCTTAAACTGAACTCTTCCCTTTAGTCAGCATTAGGGTTTTAAACCCTAAACTGAACTTTTCCCTTTAATCAGGATTAGGGTTTTAAACCCTAAACTGAACTATCTCCAGCTAGTCAGCATTAGGGTTTTAAACCCTAATCTGAACTTTTTCCTTTAGTCAGCATTAGGGTTTTAAACCCGAAACTGAACTTTTTCCTTTAGTCAGCATTAGGGTGTAAAACCCTAAACTAAACTTTTCCCCTTTAGTCAAAATTAGGGTTTTAAACCTTGAACTGAACTCTTTCCTTTAGTCAGCATTAGGGTTTTAAACCTTAAACTGAACTCTTCCCTTTAGTCAGCATTAGGGTTTTAAACCCTAAACTGAACTTTTCCCTTTTTGTCAGCATTAGGGTTTTAAACCCTAAACTGAACTTTTTCCATTTAGTCAGTATTAGGGTTTTAAACCCTAAACTGAACTCTTTCCTTTAGTCAGCATTAGGGTTTTAAACCCTAAACCTAACTTTTTCCCTCAGTCAGCATTAGGGTTTTAAACCCTAAACTGAACTCTTTCCATTAGTCAGCATTAGGGTTTTAAACCCTAAACTGAACTTTTTCCATTTAGTCAACATTAGGGTTTTAGATCCTAAACTGAACTTTTTCATTTAATCAGGATTAGGGTTTTAAACCCTAAACTGAACTTTTCCCTTTAGTCAGCATTATGGGTTTAAACCCTAAACTGAACTTTTCCCTTTAGATAGCATTAGGGTTTTAAACCCTAAACTGAACTCTTTCCTTTAGTCAACATTAGGGTTTTAAACCTTGAACTGAACTCTTTCCTTTAGTCAGCATTAGGGTTTTAAACCTTAAACTGAACTCTTCCCCTTTAGTCAGCATTAGGGTTTTAAACCCTAAACTGAACTTTTCCCTTTAGTCAGCATTAGGGTTTTAAACCCTAAACTGAACTTTTTCCATTTAGTCAGCATTAGGGTTTTAAACCCTAAACTGAGCTTTTTCCATTTAGTCAGCATTAGGGTTGTAAACCCTAAACTGAACTTTTCCCTTTAATCAGGATTAGGGTTTTAAACCCTAAACTGAACTATCTCCAGCTAGTCAGCATTAGGGTTTTAAACCCTAATCTGAACTTTTTCCTTTAGTCAGCATTAGGGTTTTAAACCCGAAACTGAACTTTTTCCTTTAGTCAGCATTAGGGTGTAAAACCCTAAACTAAACTTTTCCCCTTTAGTCAGCATTAGGGTTTTAAACCTTGAACTGAACTCTTTCCTTTAGTCAGCATTAGGGTTTTAAACCTTAAACTGAACTCTTCCCTTTAGTCAGCATTAGGGTTTTAAACCCTAAACTGAACTTTTCCCTTTAATCAGGATTAGGGTTTTAAACCCTAAACTGAACTATCTCCAGCTAGTCAGCATTAGGGTTTTAAACCCTAATCTGAACTTTTTCCTTTAGTCAGCATTAGGGTTTTAAACCCGAAACTGAACTTTTTCCTTTAGTCAGCATTAGGGTGTAAAACCCTAAACTAAACTTTTCCCCTTTAGTCAACATTAGGGTTTTAAACCTTGAACTGAACTCTTTCCTTTAGTCAGCATTAGGGTTTTAAACCTTAAACTGAACTCTTCCCTTTAGTCAGCATTAGGGTTTTAAACCCTAAACTGAACTTTTCCCTTTTTGTCAGCATTAGGGTTTTAAACCCTAAACTGAACTTTTTCCATTTAGTCAGTATTAGGGTTTTAAACCCTAAACTGAACTCTTTCCTTTAGTCAGCATTAGGGTTTTAAACCCTAAACCTAACTTTTTCCCTCAGTCAGCATTAGGGTTTTAAACCCTAAACTGAAATTTTTCCTTTAGTCAGCATTAGGGTTTTAAACCCTAAACTGAACTTTTTCCTTTAGTCAGTATTAGGGTTTTAAACCCTAAACTGAACTTTTCCCTTTAGTCAGCATTAGGGTTTTAAACCCTAAACTGAACTTTTTCCTTTAGTCAGCATTAGGGTTTTAAACCCTAAACTGAACTTTTTCGATTTAGTCAGCATTAGGGTTTTAAACCATAAACTGAACTTATCCCTTTAATCAGGATTAGGGTTTTAAACCATAAACTGAACTCTTCCCTTTAGTCAGCATTAGGGTTTTAAACCCTAAACTGAACTTTTTCCCTCAGTCAGCATTAGGGTTTTAAACCCTAAACCGAACTTTTTCCCTCAGTCAGCATTAGGGTTTTAAACCCTAAACTGAACTTTTTCGATTTAGTCAGCATTAGGGTTTTAAACCATAAACTGAACTTATCCCTTTAATCAGGATTAGGGTTTTAAACCATAAACTGAACTCTTCCCTTTAGTCAGCATTAGGGTTTTAAACCCTAAACTGAACTTTTCCCTTTAGTCAGCATTAGGGTTTTAAACCCTAAACTGAACTTTTTCCATTTAGTCAGCATTAGGGTTTTAAACCCTAAACTGAGCTTTTTCCATTTAGTCAGCATTAGGGTTGTAAACCCTAAACTGAACTTTTCCCTTTAATCAGGATTAGGGTTTTAAACCCTAAACTGAACTATCTCCAGCTAGTCAGCATTAGGGTTTTAAACCCTAATCTGAACTTTTTCCTTTAGTCAGCATTAGGGTTTTAAACCCGAAACTGAACTTTTTCCTTTAGTCAGCATTAGGGTGTAAAACCCTAAACTAAACTTTTCCCCTTTAGTCAGCATTAGGGTTTTAAACCTTGAACTGAACTCTTTCCTTTAGTCAGCATTAGGGTTTTAAACCTTAAACTGAACTCTTCCCTTTAGTCAGCATTAGGGTTTTAAACCCTAAACTGAACTTTTCCCTTTAATCAGGATTAGGGTTTTAAACCCTAAACTGAACTATCTCCAGCTAGTCAGCATTAGGGTTTTAAACCCTAATCTGAACTTTTTCCTTTAGTCAGCATTAGGGTTTTAAACCCGAAACTGAACTTTTTCCTTTAGTCAGCATTAGGGTGTAAAACCCTAAACTAAACTTTTCCCCTTTAGTCAACATTTGGGTTTTAAACCTTGAACTGAACTCTTTCCTTTAGTCAGCATTAGGGTTTTAAACCTTAAACTGAACTCTTCCCTTTAGTCAGCATTAGGGTTTTAAACCCTAAACTGAACTTTTTCCATTTAGTCAACATTAGGGTTTTAAACCCTAAACTGAACTTTTTCCTTTAATCAGGATTAGGGTTTTAAACCCTAAACTGAACTATTCCCTTTAGTCAGCATTAAGGTTTTAACCCTAAACTGAACTTTTCCCTTTAATCAGGATTAGGGTTTTAAACCCTAAACTGAACTCTTCCCTTTAGTCAGCATTAGGGTTTTAAACCCTAAACTGAACTTTTCCCTTTAGTCAACATTAGGGTTTTAAACCATAAACTGAACTCTTCCCTTTAGTCAGCATTAGGGTTTTAAACCCTAAACTGAACTTTTCCCTTTAGTCAGCATTAGGGTTTTAAACCCTAAACTGAGCTTTTTCCATTTAGTCAGCATTAGGGTTGTAAACCCTAAACTGAACTTTTCCCTTTAATCAGGATTAGGGTTTTAAACCCTAAACTGAACTATCTCCAGCTAGTCAGCATTAGGGTTTTAAACCCTAATCTGAACTTTTTCCTTTAGTCAGCATTAGGGTTTTAAACCCGAAACTGAACTTTTTCCTTTAGTCAGCATTAGGGTGTAAAACCCTAAACTAAACTTTTCCCCTTTAGTCAGCATTAGGGTTTTAAACCTTGAACTGAACTCTTTCCTTTAGTCAGCATTAGGGTTTTAAACCTTAAACTGAACTCTTCCCTTTAGTCAGCATTAGGGTTTTAAACCCTAAACTGAACTTTTCCCTTTAATCAGGATTAGGGTTTTAAACCCTAAACTGAACTATCTCCAGCTAGTCAGCATTAGGGTTTTAAACCCTAATCTGAACTTTTTCCTTTAGTCAGCATTAGGGTTTTAAACCCGAAACTGAACTTTTTCCTTTAGTCAGCATTAGGGTGTAAAACCCTAAACTAAACTTTTCCCCTTTAGTCAACATTAGGGTTTTAAACCTTGAACTGAACTCTTTCCTTTAGTCAGCATTAGGGTTTTAAACCTTAAACTGAACTCTTCCCTTTAGTCAGCATTAGGGTTTTAAACCCTAAACTGAACTTTTCCCTTTTTGTCAGCATTAGGGTTTTAAACCCTAAACTGAACTTTTTCCATTTAGTCAGTATTAGGGTTTTAAACCCTAAACTGAACTCTTTCCTTTAGTCAGCATTAGGGTTTTAAACCCTAAACCTAACTTTTTCCCTCAGTCAGCATTAGGGTTTTAAACCCTAAACTGAAATTTTTCCTTTAGTCAGCATTAGGGTTTTAAACCCTAAACTGAACTTTTTCCTTTAGTCAGTATTAGGGTTTTAAACCCTAAACTGAACTTTTCCCTTTAGTCAGCATTAGGGTTTTAAACCCTAAACTGAACTTTTTCCTTTAGTCAGCATTAGGGTTTTAAACCCTAAACTGAACTTTTTCGATTTAGTCAGCATTAGGGTTTTAAACCATAAACTGAACTTATCCCTTTAATCAGGATTAGGGTTTTAAACCATAAACTGAACTCTTCCCTTTAGTCAGCATTAGGGTTTTAAACCCTAAACTGAACTTTTTCCCTCAGTCAGCATTAGGGTTTTAAACCCTAAACCGAACTTTTTCCCTCAGTCAGCATTAGGGTTTTAAACCCTAAACTGAACTTTTTCGATTTAGTCAGCATTAGGGTTTTAAACCATAAACTGAACTTATCCCTTTAATCAGGATTAGGGTTTTAAACCATAAACTGAACTCTTCCCTTTAGTCAGCATTAGGGTTTTAAACCCTAAACTGAACTTTTCCCTTTAGTCAGCATTAGGGTTTTAAACCCTAAACTGAACTTTTTCCATTTAGTCAGCATTAGGGTTTTAAACCCTAAACTGAGCTTTTTCCATTTAGTCAGCATTAGGGTTGTAAACCCTAAACTGAACTTTTCCCTTTAATCAGGATTAGGGTTTTAAACCCTAAACTGAACTATCTCCAGCTAGTCAGCATTAGGGTTTTAAACCCTAATCTGAACTTTTTCCTTTAGTCAGCATTAGGGTTTTAAACCCGAAACTGAACTTTTTCCTTTAGTCAGCATTAGGGTGTAAAACCCTAAACTAAACTTTTCCCCTTTAGTCAACATTAGGGTTTTAAACCTTGAACTGAACTCTTTCCTTTAGTCAGCATTAGGGTTTTAAACCTTAAACTGAACTCTTCCCTTTAGTCAGCATTAGGGTTTTAAACCTTAAACTGAACTTTTCCCTTTTTGTCAGCATTAGGGTTTTAAACCCTAAACTGAACTTTTTCCATTTAGTCAGCATTAGGGTTTTAAACCCTAAACTGAACTATTCCCTTTAGTCAGCATTAAGGTTTTAACCCTAAACTGAACTTTTCCCTTTAATCAGGATTAGGGTTTTAAACCCTAAACTGAACTCTTCCCTTTAGTCAGCATTAGGGTTTTAAACCCTAAACTGAACTTTTCCCTTTAGTCAGCATTAGGGTTTTAAACCCTAAACTGAACTCTTCCCTTTAGTCAGCATTAGGGTTTTAAACCCTAAACTGAACTTTTCCCTTTAGTCAGCATTAGGGTTTTAAACCCTAAACTAAACTTTTTCCATTTAGTCAGCATTAGGGTTTTAAACCCTAAACTGAACTCTTCCCTTAAGTCAGCATTAGGGTTTTAAACCCTAAACTGAGCTTTTTCCATTTAGTCAGCATTAGTGTTTTAAACCCTAAACTGAACTTTTCCCTTTAATCAGGATTAGGGTTTTAAACCCTAAACTGACCTCTTCCCTTTAGTCAGCATTAGGGTTGTAAACCCTAAACTGAACTTTTCCCTTTAATCAGGATTAGTGTTTTAAACCCTAAACTGAACTTTTCCAATTAGTCAGCATTAGGATTTTAAACCCTAAACTGAACTTTTCCCTTTAGTCAGCATTAGGGTTTTAAACCCTAAACTGAACTTTTTCCCTCAGTCAGCATTAGGGTTTTAAACCCTAAACTGAAATTTTTCCTTTAGTCAGCATTAGGGTTTTAAACCCTAAACTGAACTTTTTCCTTTAGTCAGTATTAGGGTTTTAAACCCTAAACTGAACTTTTCCCTTTAGTCAACATTAGGGTTTTAAACCCTAAACTGTACTTTTTCCTATAGTCAGCATTAGGGTTTTAAACCCTAAACTGAACTTTTTCCATTTAGTCAGCATTAGGGTTTTAAACCCTAAACTGAACTTTTCCCTTTAATCAGGATTAGGGTTTTAACCCTAAACTGAACTTTTTCCTTTAGTCAGCATTAGGGTTTTAAACCCGCAACTAAACTTTTCCCCTTAAGTCAGCATTAGGGTTTTAAACCGTAAACTGAACTTTTTCCCTTAGTTAGCATTAGGGTTTTAAACCCTAAACTGAACTTTTTCCATTTAGTCAGCATTAGGGTTTTAAACCCTAAACTGAACTCTTTCCATTAGTCAGCATTAGGGTTTTAAACCCTAAACTGAACTTTTTCCATTTAGTCAACATTAGGGTTTTAGATCCTAAACTGAACTTTTTCATTTAATCAGGATTAGGGTTTTAAACCCTAAACTGAACTTTTCCCTTTAGTCAGCATTATGGGTTTAAACCCTAAACTGAACTTTTCCCTTTAGATAGCATTAGGGTTTTAAACCCTAAACTGAACTCTTTCCTTTAGTCAACATTAGGGTTTTAAACCTTGAACTGAACTCTTTCCTTTAGTCAGCATTAGGGTTTTAAACCTTAAACTGAACTCTTCCCCTTTAGTCAGCATTAGGGTTTTAAACCCTAAACTGAACTTTTCCCTTTAGTCAGCATTAGGGTTTTAAACCCTAAACTGAACTTTTTCCATTTAGTCAGCATTAGGGTTTTAAACCCTAAACTGAGCTTTTTCCATTTAGTCAGCATTAGGGTTGTAAACCCTAAACTGAACTTTTCCCTTTAATCAGGATTAGGGTTTTAAACCCTAAACTGAACTATCTCCAGCTAGTCAGCATTAGGGTTTTAAACCCTAATCTGAACTTTTTCCTTTAGTCAGCATTAGGGTTTTAAACCCGAAACTGAACTTTTTCCTTTAGTCAGCATTAGGGTGTAAAACCCTAAACTAAACTTTTCCCCTTTAGTCAGCATTAGGGTTTTAAACCTTGAACTGAACTCTTTCCTTTAGTCAGCATTAGGGTTTTAAACCTTAAACTGAACTCTTCCCTTTAGTCAGCATTAGGGTTTTAAACCCTAAACTGAACTTTTCCCTTTAATCAGGATTAGGGTTTTAAACCCTAAACTGAACTATCTCCAGCTAGTCAGCATTAGGGTTTTAAACCCTAATCTGAACTTTTTCCTTTAGTCAGCATTAGGGTTTTAAACCCGAAACTGAACTTTTTCCTTTAGTCAGCATTAGGGTGTAAAACCCTAAACTAAACTTTTCCCCTTTAGTCAACATTAGGGTTTTAAACCTTGAACTGAACTCTTTCCTTTAGTCAGCATTAGGGTTTTAAACCTTAAACTGAACTCTTCCCTTTAGTCAGCATTAGGGTTTTAAACCCTAAACTGAACTTTTCCCTTTTTGTCAGCATTAGGGTTTTAAACCCTAAACTGAACTTTTTCCATTTAGTCAGTATTAGGGTTTTAAACCCTAAACTGAACTCTTTCCTTTAGTCAGCATTAGGGTTTTAAACCCTAAACCTAACTTTTTCCCTCAGTCAGCATTAGGGTTTTAAACCCTAAACTGAAATTTTTCCTTTAGTCAGCATTAGGGTTTTAAACCCTAAACTGAACTTTTTCCTTTAGTCAGTATTAGGGTTTTAAACCCTAAACTGAACTTTTCCCTTTAGTCAGCATTAGGGTTTTAAACCCTAAACTGAACTTTTTCCTTTAGTCAGCATTAGGGTTTTAAACCCTAAACTGAACTTTTTCGATTTAGTCAGCATTAGGGTTTTAAACCATAAACTGAACTTATCCCTTTAATCAGGATTAGGGTTTTAAACCATAAACTGAACTCTTCCCTTTAGTCAGCATTAGGGTTTTAAACCCTAAACTGAACTTTTCCCTTTAGTCAGCATTAGGGTTTTAAACCCTAAACTGAGCTTTTTCCATTTAGTCAGCATTAGGGTTGTAAACCCTAAACTGAACTTTTCCCTTTAATCAGGATTAGGGTTTTAAACCCTAAACTGAACTATCTCCAGCTAGTCAGCATTAGGGTTTTAAACCCTAAACTGAACTTTTCCCTTTTTGTCAGCATTAGGGTTTTAAACCCTAAACTGAACTTTTTCCATTTAGTCAGCATTAGGGTTTTAAACCCTAAACTGAACTCTTTCCATTAGTCAGCATTAGGGTTTTAAACCCTAAACTGAACTTTTTCCATTTAGTCAACATTAGGGTTTTAAACCCTAAACTGAACTCTTTCCTTTAGTCAGCATTAGGGTTTTAAACCTTGAACTGAACTTTTTCCTTTAATCAGGATTAGGGTTTTAAACCCTAAACTGAACTATTCCCTTTAGTCAGCATTAAGGTTTTAACCCTAAATTGAACTTTTCCCTTTAATCAGGATTAGGGTTTTAAACCCTAAACTGAACTCTTCCCTTTAGTCACCATTAGGGTTTTAAACCCTAAACTGAACTTTTCCCTTTAGTCAACATTAGGGTTTTAAACCATAAACTGAACTTTTTCCATTTACTCAACATTAGGGTTTTAGATCCTAAACTGAACTTTTTCATTTAATCAGGATTAGGGTTTTAAACCCTAAACTGAACTTTTCCCTTTAGTCAGCATTATGGGTTTAAACCCTAAACTGAACTTTTCCCTTTAGATAGCATTAGGGTTTTAAACCCTAAACTGAACTCTTTCCTTTAGTCAACATTAGGGTTTTAAACCTTGAACTGAACTCTTTCCTTTAGTCAGCATTAGGGTTTTAAACCTTAAACTGAACTCTTCCCCTTTAGTCAGCATTAGGGTTTTAAACCCTAAACTGAACTTTTCCCTTTAGTCAGCATTAGGGTTTTAAACCCTAAACTGAACTTTTTCCATTTAGTCAGCATTAGGGTTTTAAACCCTAAACTGAGCTTTTTCCATTTAGTCAGCATTAGGGTTGTAAACCCTAAACTGAACTTTTCCCTTTAATCAGGATTAGGGTTTTAAACCCTAAACTGAACTATCTCCAGCTAGTCAGCATTAGGGTTTTAAACCCTAATCTGAACTTTTTCCTTTAGTCAGCATTAGGGTTTTAAACCCGAAACTGAACTTTTTCCTTTAGTCAGCATTAGGGTGTAAAACCCTAAACTAAACTTTTCCCCTTTAGTCAGCATTAGGGTTTTAAACCTTGAACTGAACTCTTTCCTTTAGTCAGCATTAGGGTTTTAAACCTTAAACTGAACTCTTCCCTTTAGTCAGCATTAGGGTTTTAAACCCTAAACTGAACTTTTCCCTTTAATCAGGATTAGGGTTTTAAACCCTAAACTGAACTATCTCCAGCTAGTCAGCATTAGGGTTTTAAACCCTAATCTGAACTTTTTCCTTTAGTCAGCATTAGGGTTTTAAACCCGAAACTGAACTTTTTCCTTTAGTCAGCATTAGGGTGTAAAACCCTAAACTAAACTTTTCCCCTTTAGTCAACATTAGGGTTTTAAACCTTGAACTGAACTCTTTCCTTTAGTCAGCATTAGGGTTTTAAACCTTAAACTGAACTCTTCCCTTTAGTCAGCATTAGGGTTTTAAACCCTAAACTGAACTTTTCCCTTTTTGTCAGCATTAGGGTTTTAAACCCTAAACTGAACTTTTTCCATTTAGTCAGTATTAGGGTTTTAAACCCTAAACTGAACTCTTTCCTTTAGTCAGCATTAGGGTTTTAAACCCTAAACCTAACTTTTTCCCTCAGTCAGCATTAGGGTTTTAAACCCTAAACTGAACTCTTTCCATTAGTCAGCATTAGGGTTTTAAACCCTAAACTGAACTTTTTCCATTTAGTCAACATTAGGGTTTTAGATCCTAAACTGAACTTTTTCATTTAATCAGGATTAGGGTTTTAAACCCTAAACTGAACTTTTCCCTTTAGTCAGCATTATGGGTTTAAACCCTAAACTGAACTTTTCCCTTTAGATAGCATTAGGGTTTTAAACCCTAAACTGAACTCTTTCCTTTAGTCAACATTAGGGTTTTAAACCTTGAACTGAACTCTTTCCTTTAGTCAGCATTAGGGTTTTAAACCTTAAACTGAACTCTTCCCCTTTAGTCAGCATTAGGGTTTTAAACCCTAAACTGAACTTTTCCCTTTAGTCAGCATTAGGGTTTTAAACCCTAAACTGAACTTTTTCCATTTAGTCAGCATTAGGGTTTTAAACCCTAAACTGAGCTTTTTCCATTTAGTCAGCATTAGGGTTGTAAACCCTAAACTGAACTTTTCCCTTTAATCAGGATTAGGGTTTTAAACCCTAAACTGAACTATCTCCAGCTAGTCAGCATTAGGGTTTTAAACCCTAATCTGAACTTTTTCCTTTAGTCAGCATTAGGGTTTTAAACCCGAAACTGAACTTTTTCCTTTAGTCAGCATTAGGGTGTAAAACCCTAAACTAAACTTTTCCCCTTTAGTCAGCATTAGGGTTTTAAACCTTGAACTGAACTCTTTCCTTTAGTCAGCATTAGGGTTTTAAACCTTAAACTGAACTCTTCCCTTTAGTCAGCATTAGGGTTTTAAACCCTAAACTGAACTTTTCCCTTTAATCAGGATTAGGGTTTTAAACCCTAAACTGAACTATCTCCAGCTAGTCAGCATTAGGGTTTTAAACCCTAATCTGAACTTTTTCCTTTAGTCAGCATTAGGGTTTTAAACCCGAAACTGAACTTTTTCCTTTAGTCAGCATTAGGGTGTAAAACCCTAAACTAAACTTTTCCCCTTTAGTCAACATTAGGGTTTTAAACCTTGAACTGAACTCTTTCCTTTAGTCAGCATTAGTGTTTTAAACCTTAAACTGAACTCTTCCCTTTAGTCAGCATTAGGGTTTTAAACCCTAAACTGAACTTTTTCCATTTAGTCAGCATTAGGGTTTTAAACCCTAAACTGAGCTTTTTCCATTTAGTCAGCATTAGGGTTGTAAACCCTAAACTGAACTTTTCCCTTTAATCAGGATTAGGGTTTTAAACCCTAAACTGAACTATCTCCAGCTAGTCAGCATTAGGGTTTTAAACCCTAATCTGAACTTTTTCCTTTAGTCAGCATTAGGGTTTTAAACCCGAAACTGAACTTTTTCCTTTAGTCAGCATTAGGGTGTAAAACCCTAAACTAAACTTTTCCCCTTTAGTCAGCATTAGGGTTTTAAACCTTGAACTGAACTCTTTCCTTTAGTCAGCATTAGGGTTTTAAACCTTAAACTGAACTCTTCCCTTTAGTCAGCATTAGGGTTTTAAACCCTAAACTGAACTTTTCCCTTTAATCAGGATTAGGGTTTTAAACCCTAAACTGAACTATCTCCAGCTAGTCAGCATTAGGGTTTTAAACCCTAATCTGAACTTTTTCCTTTAGTCAGCATTAGGGTTTTAAACCCGAAACTGAACTTTTTCCTTTAGTCAGCATTAGGGTGTAAAACCCTAAACTAAACTTTTCCCCTTTAGTCAACATTAGGGTTTTAAACCTTGAACTGAACTCTTTCCTTTAGTCAGCATTAGGGTTTTAAACCTTAAACTGAACTCTTCCCTTTAGTCAGCATTAGGGTTTTAAACCCTAAACTGAACTTTTCCCTTTTTGTCAGCATTAGGGTTTTAAACCCTAAAACTGAACTTTTTCCATTTAGTCAGTATTAGGGTTTTAAACCCTAAACTGAACTCTTTCCTTTAGTCAGCATTAGGGTTTTAAACCCTAAACCTAACTTTTTCCCTCAGTCAGCATTAGGGTTTTAAACCCTAAACTGAAATTTTTCCTTTAGTCAGCATTAGGGTTTTAAACCCTAAACTGAACTTTTTCCTTTAGTCAGTATTAGGGTTTTAAACCCTAAACTGAACTTTTCCCTTTAGTCAGCATTAGGGTTTTAAACCCTAAACTGAACTTTTTCCTTTAGTCAGCATTAGGGTTTTAAACCCTAAACTGAACTTTTTCGATTTAGTCAGCATTAGGGTTTTAAACCATAAACTGAACTTATCCCTTTAATCAGGATTAGGGTTTTAAACCATAAACTGAACTCTTCCCTTTAGTCAGCATTAGGGTTTTAAACCCTAAACTGAACTTTTTCCCTCAGTCAGCATTAGGGTTTTAAACCCTAAACCGAACTTTTTCCCTCAGTCAGCATTAGGGTTTTAAACCCTAAACTGAACTTTTTCGATTTAGTCAGCATTAGGGTTTTAAACCATAAACTGAACTTATCCCTTTAATCAGGATTAGGGTTTTAAACCATAAACTGAACTCTTCCCTTTAGTCAGCATTAGGGTTTTAAACCCTAAACTGAACTTTTCCCTTTAGTCAGCATTAGGGTTTTAAACCCTAAACTGAACTTTTTCCATTTAGTCAGCATTAGGGTTTTAAACCCTAAACTGAGCTTTTTCCATTTAGTCAGCATTAGGGTTGTAAACCCTAAACTGAACTTTTCCCTTTAATCAGGATTAGGGTTTTAAACCCTAAACTGAACTATCTCCAGCTAGTCAGCATTAGGGTTTTAAACCCTAATCTGAACTTTTTCCTTTAGTCAGCATTAGGGTTTTAAACCCGAAACTGAACTTTTTCCTTTAGTCAGCATTAGGGTGTAAAACCCTAAACTAAACTTTTCCCCTTTAGTCAGCATTAGGGTTTTAAACCTTGAACTGAACTCTTTCCTTTAGTCAGCATTAGGGTTTTAAACCTTAAACTGAACTCTTCCCTTTAGTCAGCATTAGGGTTTTAAACCCTAAACTGAACTTTTCCCTTTAATCAGGATTAGGGTTTTAAACCCTAAACTGAACTATCTCCAGCTAGTCAGCATTAGGGTTTTAAACCCTAATCTGAACTTTTTTCCTTTAGTCAGCATTAGGGTTTTAAACCCGAAACTGAACTTTTTCCTTTAGTCAGCATTAGGGTGTAAAACCCTAAACTAAACTTTTCCCCTTTAGTCAACATTAGGGTTTTAAACCTTGAACTGAACTCTTTCCTTTAGTCAGCATTAGGGTTTTAAACCTTAAACTGAACTCTTCCCTTTAGTCAGCATTAGGGTTTTAAACCCTAAACTGAACTTTTCCCTTTTTGTCAGCATTAGGGTTTTAAACCCTAAACTGAACTTTTTCCATTTAGTCAGTATTAGGGTTTTAAACCCTAAACTGAACTCTTTCCTTTAGTCAGCATTAGGGTTTTAAACCCTAAACCTAACTTTTTCCCTCAGTCAGCATTAGGGTTTTAAACCCTAAACTGAAATTTTTCCTTTAGTCAGCATTAGGGTTTTAAACCCTAAACTGAACTTTTTCCTTTAGTCAGTATTAGGGTTTTAAACCCTAAACTGAACTTTTCCCTTTAGTCAGCATTAGGGTTTTAAACCCTAAACTGAACTTTTTCCTTTAGTCAGCATTAGGGTTTTAAACCCTAAACTGAACTTTTTCGATTTAGTCAGCATTAGGGTTTTAAACCATAAACTGAACTTATCCCTTTAATCAGTATTAGGGTTTTAAACCATAAACTGAACTCTTCCCTTTAGTCAGCATTAGGGTTTTAAACCCTAAACTGAACTTTTCCCTTTTTGTCAGCATTAGGGTTTTAAACCCTAAAATGAACTTTTTCCATTTAGTCAGTATTAGGGTTTTAAACCCTAAACTGAACTCTTTCCTTTAGTCAGCATTAGGGTTTTAAACCCTAAACCTAACTTTTTCCCTCAGTCAGCATTAGGGTTTTAAACCCTAAACTGAACTTTTCCCTTTAATCAGGATTAGGGTTTTAAACCCTAAACTGAACTTTTTCCTTTAGTCAGCATTAGGGTTTTAAACCCTAAACCTAACTTTTTCCCTCAGTCAGCATTAGGGTTTTAAACCCTAAACTGAAATTTTTCCTTTAGTCAGCATTAGGGTTTTAAACCCTAAACTGAACTTTTTCCTTTAGTCAGTATTAGGGTTTTAAACCCTAAACTGAACTTTTCCCTTTAGTCAGCATTAGGGTTTTAAACCCTAAACTGAACTTTTTCCTTTAGTCAGCATTAGGGTTTTAAACCCTAAACTGAACTTTTTCGATTTAGTCAGCATTAGGGTTTTAAACCATAAACTGAACTTATCCCTTTAATCAGGATTAGGGTTTTAAACCATAAACTGAACTCTTCCCTTTAGTCAGCATTAGGGTTTTAAACCCTAAACTGAACTTTTTCCCTCAGTCAGCATTAGGGTTTTAAACCCTAAACCGAACTTTTTCCCTCAGTCAGCATTAGGGTTTTAAACCCTAAACTGAACTTTTTCGATTTAGTCAGCATTAGGGTTTTAAACCATAAACTGAACTTATCCCTTTAATCAGGATTAGGGTTTTAAACCATAAACTGAACTCTTCCCTTTAGTCAGCATTAGGGTTTTAAACCCTAAACTGAACTTTTCCCTTTAGTCAGCATTAGGGTTTTAAACCCTAAACTGAACTTTTTCCATTTAGTCAGCATTAGGGTTTTAAACCCTAAACTGAGCTTTTTCCATTTAGTCAGCATTAGGGTTGTAAACCCTAAACTGAACTTTTCCCTTTAATCAGGATTAGGGTTTTAAACCCTAAACTGAACTATCTCCAGCTAGTCAGCATTAGGGTTTTAAACCCTAATCTGAACTTTTTCCTTTAGTCAGCATTAGGGTTTTAAACCCGAAACTGAACTTTTTCCTTTAGTCAGCATTAGGGTGTAAAACCCTAAACTAAACTTTTCCCCTTTAGTCAGCATTAGGGTTTTAAACCTTGAACTGAACTCTTTCCTTTAGTCAGCATTAGGGTTTTAAACCTTAAACTGAACTCTTCCCTTTAGTCAGCATTAGGGTTTTAAACCCTAAACTGAACTTTTCCCTTTAATCAGGATTAGGGTTTTAAACCCTAAACTGAACTATCTCCAGCTAGTCAGCATTAGGGTTTTAAACCCTAATCTGAACTTTTTTCCTTTAGTCAGCATTAGGGTTTTAAACCCGAAACTGAACTTTTTCCTTTAGTCAGCATTAGGGTGTAAAACCCTAAACTAAACTTTTCCCCTTTAGTCAACATTAGGGTTTTAAACCTTGAACTGAACTCTTTCCTTTAGTCAGCATTAGGGTTTTAAACCTTAAACTGAACTCTTCCCTTTAGTCAGCATTAGGGTTTTAAACCCTAAACTGAACTTTTCCCTTTTTGTCAGCATTAGGGTTTTAAACCCTAAACTGAACTTTTTCCATTTAGTCAGTATTAGGGTTTTAAACCCTAAACTGAACTCTTTCCTTTAGTCAGCATTAGGGTTTTAAACCCTAAACCTAACTTTTTCCCTCAGTCAGCATTAGGGTTTTAAACCCTAAACTGAAATTTTTCCTTTAGTCAGCATTAGGGTTTTAAACCCTAAACTGAACTTTTTCCTTTAGTCAGTATTAGGGTTTTAAACCCTAAACTGAACTTTTCCCTTTAGTCAGCATTAGGGTTTTAAACCCTAAACTGAACTTTTTCCTTTAGTCAGCATTAGGGTTTTAAACCCTAAACTGAACTTTTTCGATTTAGTCAGCATTAGGGTTTTAAACCATAAACTGAACTTATCCCTTTAATCAGTATTAGGGTTTTAAACCATAAACTGAACTCTTCCCTTTAGTCAGCATTAGGGTTTTAAACCCTAAACTGAACTTTTCCCTTTAGTCAGCATTAGGGTTTTAAACACTAAACTGAACTTTTTCCATTTAGTCAGCATTAGGGTTTTAAACCCTAAACTGAGCTTTTTCCATTTAGTCAGCATTAGGGTTGTAAACCCTAAACTGAACTTTTCCCTTTAATCAGGATTAGGGTTTTAAACCCTAAACTGAACTATCTCCAGCTAGTCAGCATTAGGGTTTTAAACCCTAAACTGAACTTTTCCCTTTTTGTCAGCATTAGGGTTTTAAACCCTAAACTGAACTTTTTCCATTTAGTCAGCATTAGGGTTTTAAACCCTAAACTGAACTCTTTCCATTAGTCAGCATTAGGGTTTTAAACCCTAAACTGAACTTTTTCCATTTAGTCAACATTAGGGTTTTAAACCCTAAACTGAACTCTTTCCTTTAGTCAGCATTAGGGTTTTAAACCTTGAACTGAACTTTTTCCTTTAATCAGGATTAGGGTTTTAAACCCTAAACTGAACTATTCCCTTTAGTCAGCATTAAGGTTTTAACCCTAAATTGAACTTTTCCCTTTAATCAGGATTAGGGTTTTAAACCCTAAACTGAACTCTTCCCTTTAGTCAGCATTAGGGTTTTAAACCCTAAACTGAACTTTTCCCTTTAATCAACATTAGAGTTTTAAACCATAAACTGAACTCTTCCCTTTAGTCAGCATTAGGGTTTTAAACCCTAAACTGAACTTTTCCCTTTAGTCAGCATTAGGGTTTTAAACACTAAACTAAACTTTTTCTATTTAGTCAGCATTAGGGTTTTAAACCCTAAACTGAACTCTTCCCTTTAGTCAGCATTAGGGTTTTAAACCCTAAACTGAGCTTTTTCCATTTAGTCAGCATTAGTGTTTTAAACCCTAAACTGAACTTTTCCCTTTAATCAGGATTAGGGTTTTAAACCCTAAACTGACCTCTTCCCTTTAGTCAGCATTAGGGTTGTAAACCCTAAACTGAACTTTTCCCTTTAGACAGCATTAGGGTTTTAAACCCCAAACTGAACTCTTTCCTTTAGTCAACATTAGGGTTTTAAACCTTGAACTGAACTCTTTCCTTTAGTCAGCATTAGGGTTTTAAACCTTAAACTGAACTCTTCCCTTTAGTCAGCATTAGGGTTTTAAACCCTAAACTGAACTTTTCCCTTTTTGTCAGCATTAGGGTTTTAAACCCTAAACTGAACTTTTTCCTTTAATCAGGATTAGGGTTTTAAACCCTAAACTGAACTATTCCCTTTAGTCAGCATTAAGGTTTTAACCCTAAACTGAACTTTTCCCTTTAATCAGGATTAGGGTTTTAAACCCTAAACTGAACTCTTCCCTTTAGTCAGCATTAGGGTTTTAAACCCTAAACTGAACTTTTCCCTTTAGTCAACATTAGGGTTTTAAACCATAAACTGAACTCTTCCCTTTAGTCAGCATTAGGGTTTTAAACCCTAAACTGAACTTTTCCCTTTAGTCAGCATTAGGGTTTTAAACCCTAAACTAAACTTTTTCCATTTAGTCAGCATTAGGGTTTTAAACCCTAAACTGAACTCTTCCCTTAAGTCAGCATTAGGGTTTTAAACCCTAAACTGAGCTTTTTCCATTTAGTCAGCATTAGTGTTTTAAACCCTAAACTGAACTTTTCCCTTTAATCAGGATTAGGGTTTTAAACCCTAAACTGACCTCTTCCCTTTAGTCAGCATTAGGGTTGTAAACCCTAAACTGAACTTTTCCCTTTAATCAGGATTAGTGTTTTAAACCCTAAACTGAACTTTTCCAATTAGTCAGCATTAGGATTTTAAACCCTAAACTGAACTTTTCCCTTTAGTCAGCATTAGGGTTTTAAACCCTAAACTGAACTTTTTCCCTCAGTCAGCATTAGGGTTTTAAACCCTAAACTGAAATTTTTCCTTTAGTCAGCATATGTTTTTAAACCCTAAACTGAACTTTTTCCTTTAGTCAGTATTAGGGTTTTAAACCCTAAACTGAACTTTTTCCATTTAGTCAGCATTAGGGTTTTAAACCCTAAACTGAGCTTTTTCCATTTAGTCAGCATTAGGGTTGTAAACCCTAAACTGAACTTTTCCCTTTAATCAGGATTAGGGTTTTAAACCCTAAACTGAACTATCTCCAGCTAGTCAGCATTAGGGTTTTAAACCCTAATCTGAACTTTTTCCTTTAGTCAGCATTAGGGTTTTAAACCCGAAACTGAACTTTTTCCTTTAGTCAGCATTAGGGTGTAAAACCCTAAACTAAACTTTTCCCCTTTAGTCAGCATTAGGGTTTTAAACCTTGAACTGAACTCTTTCCTTTAGTCAGCATTAGGGTTTTAAACCTTAAACTGAACTCTTCCCTTTAGTCAGCATTAGGGTTTTAAACCCTAAACTGAACTTTTCCCTTTAATCAGGATTAGGGTTTTAAACCCTAAACTGAACTATCTCCAGCTAGTCAGCATTAGGGTTTTAAACCCTAATCTGAACTTTTTCCTTTAGTCAGCATTAGGGTTTTAAACCCGAAACTGAACTTTTTCCTTTAGTCAGCATTAGGGTGTAAAACCCTAAACTAAACTTTTCCCCTTTAGTCAACATTAGGGTTTTAAACCTTGAACTGAACTCTTTCCTTTAGTCAGCATTAGGGTTTTAAACCTTAAACTGAACTCTTCCCTTTAGTCAGCATTAGGGTTTTAAACCCTAAACTGAACTTTTCCCTTTTTGTCAGCATTAGGGTTTTAAACCCTAAACTGAACTTTTTCCATTTAGTCAGTATTAGGGTTTTAAACCCTAAACTGAACTCTTTCCTTTAGTCAGCATTAGGGTTTTAAACCCTAAACCTAACTTTTTCCCTCAGTCAACATTAGGGTTTTAAACCCTAAACTGAAATTTTTCCTTTAGTCAGCGTTAGGGTTTTAAACCCTAAACTGAACTTTTTCCTTTAGTCAGTATTAGGGTTTTAAACCCTAAACTGAACTTTTCCCTTTAGTCAGCATTAGGGTTTTAAACCCTAAACTGAACTTTTTCCTTTAGTCAGCATTAGGGTTTTAAACCCTAAACTGAACTTTTTCGATTTAGTCAGCATTAGGGTTTTAAACCCTAAACTGAACTTTTCCCTTTAGTCAGCATTAGGGTTTTAAACACTAAACTGAACTTTTTCCATTTAGTCCGCATTAGGGTTTTAAACCCTAAACTGAGCTTTTTCCATTTAGTCAGCATTAGGGTAGTAAACCCTAAACTGAACTTTTCCCTTTAATCAGGATTAGGGTTTTAAACCCTAAACTGAACTATCTCCAGCTAGTCAGCATTAGGGTTTTAAACCCTAAACTGAACTTTTCCCTTTTTGTCAGCATTAGGGTTTTAAACCCTAAACTGAACTTTTTCCATTTAGTCAGCATTAGGGTTTTAAACCCTAAACTGAACTCTTTCCATTAGTCAGCATTAGGGTTTTAAACCCTAAACTGAACTTTTTCCATTTAGTCAACATTAGGGTTTTAAACCCTAAACTGAACTCTTTCCTTTAGTCAGCATTAGGGTTTTAAACCTTGAACTGAACTTTTTCCTTTAATCAGGATTAGGGTTTTAAACCCTAAACTGAACTATTCCCTTTAGTCAGCATTAAGGTTTTAACCCTAAATTGAACTTTTCCCTTTAATCAGGATTAGGGTTTTAAACCCTAAACTGAACTCTTCCCTTTAGTCAGCATTAGGGTTTTAAACCCTAAACTGAACTTTTCCCTTTAATCAGCATTAGAGTTTTAAACCATAAACTGAACTCTTCCCTTTAGTCAGCATTAGGGTTTTAAACCCTAAACTGAACTTTTCCCTTTAGTCAGCATTAGGGTTTTAAACACTAAACTAAACTTTTTCCATTTAGTCAGCATTAGGGTTTTAAACCCTAAACTGAACTCTTCCCTTTAGTCAGCATTAGGGTTTTAAACCCTAAACTGAGCTTTTTCCATTTAGTCAGCATTAGTGTTTTAAACCCTAAACTGAACTTTTCCCTTTAATCAGGATTAGGGTTTTAAACCCTAAACTGACCTCTTCCCTTTAGTCAGCATTAGGGTTTTAAACCCTAAACTGAACTTTTCCCTTTAGACAGCATTAGGGTTTTAAACCCCAAACTGAACTCTTTCCTTTAGTCAACATTAGGGTTTTAAACCTTGAACTGAACTCTTTCCTTTAGTCAGCATTAGGGTTTTAAACCTTAAACTGAACTCTTCCCTTTAGTCAGCATTAGGGTTTTAAACCCTAAACTGAACTTTTCCCTTTTTGTCAGCATTAGGGTTTTAAACCCTAAACTGAACTTTTTCCTTTAGTCAGCATTAGGGTTTTAAACCTTAAACTGAACTCTTCCCTTTAGTCAGCATTAGGGTTTTAAACCCTAAACTGAACTTTTTCCATTTAGTCAACATTAGGGTTTTAAACCCTAAACTGAACTTTTTCCTTTAATCAGGATTAGGGTTTTAAACCCTAAACTGAACTATTCCCTTTAGTCAGCTTTAAGGTTTTAACCCTAAACTGAACTTTTCCCTTTAATCAGGATTAGGGTTTTAAACCCTAAACTGAACTCTTCCCTTTAGTCAGCATTAGGGTTTTAAACCCTAAACTGAACTTTTCCCTTTAGTCAACATTAGGGTTTTAAACCATAAACTGAACTCTTCCCTTTAGTCAGCATTAGGGTTTTAAACCCTAAACTGAACTTTTCCCTTTAGTCAGCATTAGGGTTTTAAACCCTAAACTAAACTTTTTCCATTTAGTCAGCATTAGGGTTTTAAACCCTAAACTGAACTCTTCCCTTAAGTCAGCATTAGGGTTTTAAACCCTAAACTGAGCTTTTTCCATTTAGTCAGCATTAGTGTTTTAAACCCTAAACTGAACTTTTCCCTTTAATCAGGATTAGGGTTTTAAACCCTAAACTGACCTCTTCCCTTTAGTCAGCATTAGGGTTGTAAACCCTAAACTGAACTTTTCCCTTTAATCAGGATTAGTGTTTTAAACCCTAAACTGAACTTTTCCAATTAGTCAGCATTAGGATTTTAAACCCTAAACTGAACTTTTCCCTTTAGTCAGCATTAGGGTTTTAAACCCTAAACTGAACTTTTTCCCTCAGTCAGCATTAGGGTTTTAAACCCTAAACTGAAATTTTTCCTTTAGTCAGCATTAGGGTTTTAAACCCTAAACTGAACTTTTTCCTTTAGTCAGTATTAGGGTTTTAAACCCTAAACTGAACTTTTTCCATTTAGTCAGCATTAGGGTTTTAAACCCTAAACTGAGCTTTTTCCATTTAGTCAGCATTAGGGTTGTAAACCCTAAACTGAACTTTTCCCTTTAATCAGGATTAGGGTTTTAAACCCTAAACTGAACTATCTCCAGCTAGTCAGCATTAGGGTTTTAAACCCTAATCTGAACTTTTTCCTTTAGTCAGCATTAGGGTTTTAAACCCGAAACTGAACTTTTTCCTTTAGTCAGCATTAGGGTGTAAAACCCTAAACTAAACTTTTCCCCTTTAGTCAGCATTAGGGTTTTAAACCTTGAACTGAACTCTTTCCTTTAGTCAGCATTAGGGTTTTAAACCTTAAACTGAACTCTTCCCTTTAGTCAGCATTAGGGTTTTAAACCCTAAACTGAACTTTTCCCTTTAATCAGGATTAGGGTTTTAAACCCTAAACTGAACTATCTCCAGCTAGTCAGCATTAGGGTTTTAAACCCTAATCTGAACTTTTTCCTTTAGTCAGCATTAGGGTTTTAAACCCGAAACTGAACTTTTTCCTTTAGTCAGCATTAGGGTGTAAAACCCTAAACTAAACTTTTCCCCTTTAGTCAACATTAGGGTTTTAAACCTTGAACTGAACTCTTTCCTTTAGTCAGCATTAGGGTTTTAAACCTTAAACTGAACTCTTCCCTTTAGTCAGCATTAGGGTTTTAAACCCTAAACTGAACTTTTCCCTTTTTGTCAGCATTAGGGTTTTAAACCCTAAACTGAACTTTTTCCATTTAGTCAGTATTAGGGTTTTAAACCCTAAACTGAACTCTTTCCTTTAGTCAGCATTAGGGTTTTAAACCCTAAACCTAACTTTTTCCCTCAGTCAGCATTAGGGTTTTAAACCCTAAACTGAAATTTTTCCTTTAGTCAGCGTTAGGGTTTTAAACCCTAAACTGAACTTTTTCCTTTAGTCAGTATTAGGGTTTTAAACCCTAAACTGAACTTTTTCCTTTAGTCAGCATTAGGGTTTTAAACCCTAATCTGAACTTTTTCCATTTAGTCAGTATTAGGGTTTTAAACCCTAAACTGAACTCTTTCCTTTAGTCAGCATTAGGGTTTTAAACCCTAATCTGAACTTTTTCCTTTAGTCAGCATTAGGGTTTTAAACCCGAAACTGAACTTTTTCCCTCAGTCAGCATTAGGGTTTTAAACCCTAAACTGAAATTTTTCCTTTAGTCAGCGTTAGGGTTTTAAACCCTAAACTGAACTTTTTCCTTTAGTCAGTATTAGGGTTTTAAACCCTAAACTGAACTTTTTCCTTTAGTCAGCATTAGGGTTTTAAACCCTAAACTGAACTTTTTCCATTTAGTCAGTATTAGGGTTTTAAACCCTAAACTGAACTCTTTCCTTTAGTCAGCATTAGGGTTTTAAACCCTAATCTGAACTTTTTCCTTTAGTCAGCATTAGGGTTTTAAACCCGAAACTGAACTTTTTCCTTTAGTCAGCATTAGGGTGTAAAACCCTAAACTAAACTTTTCCCCTTTAGTCAACATTAGGGTTTTAAACCTTGAACTGAACTCTTTCCTTTAGTCAGCATTAGGGTTTTAAACCTTAAACTGAACTCTTCCCTTTAGTCAGCATTAGGGTTTTAAACCCTAAACTGAACTTTTCCCTTTTTGTCAGCATTAGGGTTTTAAACCCTAAACTGAACTTTTTCCATTTAGTCAGTATTAGGGTTTTAAACCCTAAACTGAACTCTTTCCTTTAGTCAGCATTAGGGTTTTAAACCCTAAACCTAACTTTTTCCCTCAGTCAGCATTAGGGTTTTAAACCCTAAACTGAAATTTTTCCTTTAGTCAGCGTTAGGGTTTTAAACCCTAAACTGAACTTTTTCCTTTAGTCAGTATTAGGGTTTTAAACCATAAACTGAACTTATCCCTTTAATCAGGATTAGGGTTTTAAACCATAAACTGAACTCTTCCCTTTAGTCAGCATTAGGGTTTTAAACCCTAAACTGAACTTTTCCCTTTAGTCAGCATTAGGGTTTTAAACACTAAACTGAACTTTTTCCATTTAGTCAGCATTAGGGTTTTAAACCCTAAACTGAGCTTTTTCCATTTAGTCAGCATTAGGGTTGTAAACCCTAAACTGAACTTTTCCCTTTAATCAGGATTAGGGTTTTAAACCCTAAACTGAACTATCTCCAGCTAGTCAGCATTAGGGTTTTAAACCCTAAACTGAACTTTTCCCTTTTTGTCAGCATTAGGGTTTTAAACCCTAAACTGAACTTTTTCCATTTAGTCAGCATTAGGGTTTTAAACCCTAAACTGAACTCTTTCCATTAGTCAGCATTAGGGTTTTAAACCCTAAACTGAACTTTTTCCATTTAGTCAACATTAGGGTTTTAAACCCTAAACTGAACTTTTTCCTTTAATCAGGATTAGGGTTTTAAACCCTAAACTAAACTATTCCCTTTAGTCAGCATTAAGGTTTTAACCCTAAATTGAACTTTTCCCTTTAATCAGGATTAGGGTTTTAAACCCTAAACTGAACTCTTCCCTTTAGTCAGCATTAGGGTTTTAAACCCTAAACTGAACTTTTCCCTTTAGTCAACATTAGGGTTTTAAACCATAAACTGAACTCTTCCCTTTAGTCAGCATTAGGGTTTTAAACCCTAAACTGAACTTTTCCCTTTAGTCAGCATTAGGGTTTTAAACACTAAACTAAACTTTTTCCATTTAGTCAGCATTAGGGTTTTAAACCCTAAACTGAACTCTTCCCTTTAGTCAGCATTAGGGTTTTAAACCCTAAACTGAGCTTTTTCCATTTAGTCAGCATTAGTGTTTTAAACCCTAAACTGAACTTTTCCCTTTAATCAGGATTAGGGTTTTAAACCCTAAACTGACCTCTTCCCTTTAGTCAGCATTAGGGTTTTAAACCCTAAACTGAACTTTTCCCTTTAGACAGCATTAGGGTTTTAAACCCCAAACTGAACTCTTTCCTTTAGTCAACATTAGGGTTTTAAACCTTGAACTGAACTCTTTCCTTTAGTCAGCATTGGGGTTTTAAACCTTAAACTGAACTCTTCCCTTTAGTCAGCATTAGGGTTTTAAACCCTAAACTGAACTTTTCCCTTTTTAGACAGCATTAGGGTTTTAAACCCCAAACTGAACTCTTTCCTTTAGTCAACATTAGGGTTTTAAACCTTGAACTGAACTCTTTCCTTTAGTCAGCATTGGGGTTTTAAACCTTAAACTGAACTCTTCCCTTTAGTCAGCATTAGGGTTTTAAACCCTAAACTGAACTTTTCCCTTTAGTCAACATTAGGGTTTTAAACCATAAACTGAACTCTTCCCTTTAGTCAGCATTAGGGTTTTAAACCCTAAACTGAACTTTTCCCTTTAGTCAGCATTAGGGTTTTAAACCCTAAACTAAACTTTTTCCATTTAGTTAGCATTAGGGTTTTAAACCCTAAACTGAACTCTTCCCTTAAGTCAGCATTAGGGTTTTAAACCCTAAACTGAGCTTTTTCCATTTAGTCAGCATTAGTGTTTTAAACCCTAAACTGAACTTTTCCCTTTAATCAGGATTAGGGTTTTAAACCCTAAACTGACCTCTTCCCTTTAGTCAGCATTAGGGTTGTAAACCCTAAACTGAACTTTTCCCTTTAATCAGGATTAGTGTTTTAAACCCTAAACTGAACTTTTCCAATTAGTCAGCATTAGGATTTTAAACCCTAAACTGAACTTTTCCCTTTAGTCAGCATTAGGGTTTTAAACCCTAAACTGAACTTTTTCCCTCAGTCAGCATTAGGGTTTTAAACCCTAAACTGAAATTTTTCCTTTAGTCAGCATTAGGGTTTTAAACCCTAAACTGAACTTTTTCCTTTAGTCAGTATTAGGGTTTTAAACCCTAAACTGAACTTTTCCCTTTAGTCAGCATTAGGGTTTTAAACCCTAAACTGAACTTTTTCCTTTAGTCAGCATTAGGGTTTTAAACCCTAAACTGAACTTTTTCCATTTAGTCAGCATTAGGGTTTTAAACCCTAAACTGAACTTTTCCCTTTAATCAGGATTAGGGTTTTAAACCCTAAACTGAACTTTTTCCTTTAGTCAGCATTAGGGTTTTAAACCCGCAACTAAACTTTTCCCCTTAAGTCAGCATTAGGGTTTTAAACCGTAAACTGAACTTTTTCCCTTAGTTAGCATTAGGGTTTTAAACCCTAAACTGAACTTTTTCCATTTAGTCAGCATTAGGGTTTTAAACCCTAAACTGAACTCTTTCCATTAGTCAGCATTAGGGTTTTAAACCCTAAACTGAACTTTTTCCATTTAGTCAACATTAGGGTTTTAAACCCTAAACTGAACTTTTTCCTTTAATCAGGATTAGGGTTTTAAACCCTAAACTAAACTATTCCCTTTAGTCAGCATTAAGGTTTTAACCCTAAATTGAACTTTTCCCTTTAATCAGGATTAGGGTTTTAAACCCTAAACTGAACTCTTCCCTTTAGTCAACATTAGGGTTTTAAACCCTAAACTGAACTTTTCCCTTTAGTCAACATTAGGGTTTTAAACCATAAACTGAACTCTTCCCTTTAGTCAGCATTAGGGTTTTAAACCCTAAACTGAACTTTTCCCTTTAGTCAGCATTAGGGTTTTAAACACTAAACTAAACTTTTTCCATTTAGTCAGCATTAGGGTTTTAAACCCTAAACTGAACTCTTCCCTTTAGTCAGCATTAGGGTTTTAAACCCTAAACTGAGCTTTTTCCATTTAGTCAGCATTAGTGTTTTAAACCCTAAACTGAACTTTTCCCTTTAATCAGGATTAGGGTTTTAAACCCTAAACTGACCTCTTCCCTTTAGTCAGCATTAGGGTTTTAAACCCTAAACTGAACTTTTCCCTTTAGACAGCATTAGGGTTTTAAACCCCAAACTGAACTCTTTCCTTTAGTCAACATTAGGGTTTTAAACCTTGAACTGAACTCTTTCCTTTAGTCAGCATTGGGGTTTTAAACCTTAAACTGAACTCTTCCCTTTAGTCAGCATTAGGGTTTTAAACCCTAAACTGAACTTTTCCCTTTTTAGACAGCATTAGGGTTTTAAACCCCAAACTGAACTCTTTCCTTTAGTCAACATTAGGGTTTTAAACCTTGAACTGAACTCTTTCCTTTAGTCAGCATTGGGGTTTTAAACCTTAAACTGAACTCTTCCCTTTAGTCAGCATTAGGGTTTTAAACCCTAAACTGAACTTTTCCCTTTAGTCAACATTAGGGTTTTAAACCATAAACTGAACTCTTCCCTTTAGTCAGCATTAGGGTTTTAAACCCTAAACTGAACTTTTCCCTTTAGTCAGCATTAGGGTTTTAAACCCTAAACTAAACTTTTTCCATTTAGTTAGCATTAGGGTTTTAAACCCTAAACTGAACTCTTCCCTTAAGTCAGCATTAGGGTTTTAAACCCTAAACTGAGCTTTTTCCATTTAGTCAGCATTAGTGTTTTAAACCCTAAACTGAACTTTTCCCTTTAATCAGGATTAGGGTTTTAAACCCTAAACTGACCTCTTCCCTTTAGTCAGCATTAGGGTTGTAAACCCTAAACTGAACTTTTCCCTTTAATCAGGATTAGTGTTTTAAACCCTAAACTGAACTTTTCCAATTAGTCAGCATTAGGATTTTAAACCCTAAACTGAACTTTTCCCTTTAGTCAGCATTAGGGTTTTAAACCCTAAACTGAACTTTTTCCCTCAGTCAGCATTAGGGTTTTAAACCCTAAACTGAAATTTTTCCTTTAGTCAGCATTAGGGTTTTAAACCCTAAACTGAACTTTTTCCTTTAGTCAGTATTAGGGTTTTAAACCCTAAACTGAACTTTTCCCTTTAGTCAGCATTAGGGTTTTAAACCCTAAACTGAACTTTTTCCTTTAGTCAGCATTAGGGTTTTAAACCCTAAACTGAACTTTTTCCATTTAGTCAGCATTAGGGTTTTAAACCCTAAACTGAACTTTTCCCTTTAATCAGGATTAGGGTTTTAAACCCTAAACTGAACTTTTTCCTTTAGTCAGCATTAGGGTTTTAAACCCGCAACTAAACTTTTCCCCTTAAGTCAGCATTAGGGTTTTAAACCGTAAACTGAACTTTTTCCCTTAGTTAGCATTAGGGTTTTAAACCCTAAACTGAACTTTTTCCATTTAGTCAGCATTAGGGTTTTAAACCCTAAACTGAACTCTTTCCATTAGTCAGCATTAGGGTTTTAAACCCTAAACTGAACTTTTTCCATTTAGTCAACATTATGGTTTTAGACCCTAAACTGAACTTTTTCCTTTAATCAGGATTAGGGTTTTAAACCCTAAACTGAACTTTTCCCTTTAGTCAGCATTATGGGTTTAAACCCTAAACTGAACTTTTCCCTTTCGAGTCAGCATTAGGGTTTTAAACCCTAAACTGAACTCTTTCCTTTAGTCAGTATTAGGGTTTTAAACCCTAAACTGAACTTTTTCCATTTAGTCAGCATTAGGGTTTTAAACCCTAAACTGAGCTTTTTCCATTTAGTCAGCATTAGGGTTGTAAACCCTAAACTGAACTTTTCCCTTTAATCAGGATTAGGGTTTTAAACCCTAAACTGAACTATCTCCAGCTAGTCAGCATTAGGGTTTTAAACCCTAATCTGAACTTTTTCCTTTAGTCAGCATTAGGGTTTTAAACCCGAAACTGAACTTTTTCCTTTAGTCAGCATTAGGGTGTAAAACCCTAAACTAAACTTTTCCCCTTTAGTCAGCATTAGGGTTTTAAACCTTGAACTGAACTCTTTCCTTTAGTCAGCATTAGGGTTTTAAACCTTAAACTGAACTCTTCCCTTTAGTCAGCATTAGGGTTTTAAACCCTAAACTGAACTTTTCCCTTTAATCAGGATTAGGGTTTTAAACCCTAAACTGAACTATCTCCAGCTAGTCAGCATTAGGGTTTTAAACCCTAATCTGAACTTTTTCCTTTAGTCAGCATTAGGGTTTTAAACCCGAAACTGAACTTTTTCCTTTAGTCAGCATTAGGGTGTAAAACCCTAAACTAAACTTTTCCCCTTTAGTCAACATTAGGGTTTTAAACCTTGAACTGAACTCTTTCCTTTAGTCAGCATTAGGGTTTTAAACCTTAAACTGAACTCTTCCCTTTAGTCAGCATTAGGGTTTTAAACCCTAAACTGAACTTTTCCCTTTTTGTCAGCATTAGGGTTTTAAACCCTAAACTGAACTTTTTCCATTTAGTCAGTATTAGGGTTTTAAACCCTAAACTGAACTCTTTCCTTTAGTCAGCATTAGGGTTTTAAACCCTAAACCTAACTTTTTCCCTCAGTCAGCATTAGGGTTTTAAACCCTAAACTGAAATTTTTCCTTTAGTCAGCATTAGGGTTTTAAACCCTAAACTGAACTTTTTCCTTTAGTCAGTATTAGGGTTTTAAACCCTAAACTGAACTTTTCCCTTTAGTCAGCATTAGGGTTTTAAACCCTAAACTGAACTTTTTCCTTTAGTCAGCATTAGGGTTTTAAACCCTAAACTGAACTTTTTCGATTTAGTCAGCATTAGGGTTTTAAACCATAAACTGAACTTATCCCTTTAATCAGGATTAGGGTTTTAAACCATAAACTGAACTCTTCCCTTTAGTCAGCATTAGGGTTTTAAACCCTAAACTGAACTTTTCCCTTTAGTCAGCATTAGGGTTTTAAACACTAAACTGAACTTTTTCCATTTAGTCAGCATTAGGGTTTTAAACCCTAAACTGAGCTTTTTCCATTTAGTCAGCATTAGGGTTGTAAACCCTAAACTGAACTTTTCCCTTTAATCAGGATTAGGGTTTTAAACCCTAAACTGAACTATCTCCAGCTAGTCAGCATTAGGGTTTTAAACCCTAAACTGAACTTTTCCCTTTTTGTCAGCATTAGGGTTTTAAACCCTAAACTGAACTTTTTCCATTTAGTCAGCATTAGGGTTTTAAACCCTAAACTGAACTCTTTCCATTAGTCAGCATTAGGGTTTTAAACCCTAAACTGAACTTTTTCCATTTAGTCAACATTAGGGTTTTAAACCCTAAACTGAACTTTTTCCTTTAATTAGGATTAGGGTTTTAAACCCTAAACTGAACTATTCCCTTTAGTCAGCATTAAGGTTTTAACCCTAAACTGAACTTTTCCCTTTAATCAGGATTAGGGTTTTAAACCCTAAACTGAACTCTTCCCTTTAGTCAGCATTAGGGTTTTAAACCCTAAACTGAACTTTTCCCTTTAGTCAACATTAGGGTTTTAAACCATAAACTGAACTCTTCCCTTTAGTCAGCATTAGGGTTTTAAACCCTAAACTGAACTTTTCCCTTTAGTCAGCATTAGGGTTTTAAACACTAAACTAAACTTTTTCCATTTAGTCAGCATTAGGGTTTTAAACCCTAAACTGAACTCTTCCCTTTAGTCAGCATTAGGGTTTTAAACCCTAAACTGAGCTTTTTCCATTTAGTCAGCATTAGTGTTTTAAACCCTAAACTGAACTTTTCCCTTTAATCAGGATTAGGGTTTTAAACCCTAAACTGAACTTTTTCCATTTAGTCAGCATTAGGGTTTTAAACCCTAAACTGAACTTTTTCCCTCAGTCAGCATTAGGGTTTTAAACCCTAAACTGAAATTTTTCCTTTAGTCAGCATTAGGGTTTTAAACCCTAAACTGAACTTTTTCCTTTAGTCAGTATTAGGGTTTTAAACCCTAAACTGAACTTTTTCCATTTAGTCAGCATTAGGGTTTTAAACCCTAAACTGAGCTTTTTCCATTTAGTCAGCATTAGGGTTGTAAACCCTAAACTGAACTTTTCCCTTTAATCAGGATTAGGGTTTTAAACCCTAAACTGAACTATCTCCAGCTAGTCAGCATTAGGGTTTTAAACCCTAATCTGAACTTTTTCCTTTAGTCAGCATTAGGGTTTTAAACCCGAAACTGAACTTTTTCCTTTAGTCAGCATTAGGGTGTAAAACCCTAAACTAAACTTTTCCCCTTTAGTCAGCATTAGGGTTTTAAACCTTGAACTGAACTCTTTCCTTTAGTCAGCATTAGGGTTTTAAACCTTAAACTGAACTCTTCCCTTTAGTCAGCATTAGGGTTTTAAACCCTAAACTGAACTTTTCCCTTTAATCAGGATTAGGGTTTTAAACCCTAAACTGAACTATCTCCAGCTAGTCAGCATTAGGGTTTTAAACCCTAATCTGAACTTTTTCCTTTAGTCAGCATTAGGGTTTTAAACCCGAAACTGAACTTTTTCCTTTAGTCAGCATTAGGGTGTAAAACCCTAAACTAAACTTTTCCCCTTTAGTCAACATTAGGGTTTTAAACCTTGAACTGAACTCTTTCCTTTAGTCAGCATTAGGGTTTTAAACCTTAAACTGAACTCTTCCCTTTAGTCAGCATTAGGGTTTTAAACCCTAAACTGAACTTTTCCCTTTTTGTCAGCATTAGGGTTTTAAACCCTAAACTGAACTTTTTCCATTTAGTCAGTATTAGGGTTTTAAACCCTAAACTGAACTCTTTCCTTTAGTCAGCATTAGGGTTTTAAACCCTAAACCTAACTTTTTCCCTCAGTCAGCATTAGGGTTTTAAACCCTAAACTGAAATTTTTCCTTTAGTCAGCGTTAGGGTTTTAAACCCTAAACTGAACTTTTTCCTTTAGTCAGTATTAGGGTTTTAAACCCTAAACTGAACTTTTCCCTTTAGTCAGCATTAGGGTTTTAAACCCTAAACTGAACTTTTTCCTTTAGTCAGCATTAGGGTTTTAAACCCTAAACTGAACTTTTTCGATTTAGTCAGCATTAGGGTTTTAAACCATAAACTGAACTTATCCCTTTAATCAGGATTAGGGTTTTAAACCATAAACTGAACTCTTCCCTTTAGTCAGCATTAGGGTTTTAAACCCTAAACTGAACTTTTCCCTTTAGTCAGCATTAGGGTTTTAAACACTAAACTGAACTTTTTCCATTTAGTCAGCATTAGGGTTTTAAACCCTAAACTGAGCTTTTTCCATTTAGTCAGCATTAGGGTTGTAAACCCTAAACTGAACTTTTCCCTTTAATCAGGATTAGGGTTTTAAACCCTAAACTGAACTATCTCCAGCTAGTCAGCATTAGGGTTTTAAACCCTAAACTGAACTTTTCCCTTTTTGTCAGCATTAGGGTTTTAAACCCTAAACTGAACTTTTTCCATTTAGTCAGCATTAGGGTTTTAAACCCTAAACTGAACTCTTTCCATTAGTCAGCATTAGGGTTTTAAACCCTAAACTGAACTTTTTCCATTTAGTCAACATTAGGGTTTTAAACCCTAAACTGAACTTTTTCCTTTAATCAGGATTAGGGTTTTAAACCCTAAACTAAACTATTCCCTTTAGTCAGCATTAAGGTTTTAACCCTAAATTGAACTTTTCCCTTTAATCAGGATTAGGGTTTTAAACCCTAAACTGAACTCTTCCCTTTAGTCAGCATTAGGGTTTTAAACCCTAAACTGAACTTTTCCCTTTAGTCAACATTAGGGTTTTAAACCATAAACTGAACTCTTCCCTTTAGTCAGCATTAGGGTTTTAAACCCTAAACTGAACTTTTCCCTTTAGTCAGCATTAGGGTTTTAAACACTAAACTAAACTTTTTCCATTTAGTCAGCATTAGGGTTTTAAACCCTAAACTGAACTCTTCCCTTTAGTCAGCATTAGGGTTTTAAACCCTAAACTGAGCTTTTTCCATTTAGTCAGCATTAGTGTTTTAAACCCTAAACTGAACTTTTCCCTTTAATCAGGATTAGGGTTTTAAACCCTAAACTGACCTCTTCCCTTTAGTCAGCATTAGGGTTTTAAACCCTAAACTGAACTTTTCCCTTTAGACAGCATTAGGGTTTTAAACCCCAAACTGAACTCTTTCCTTTAGTCAACATTAGGGTTTTAAACCTTGAACTGAACTCTTTCCTTTAGTCAGCATTGGGGTTTTAAACCTTAAACTGAACTCTTCCCTTTAGTCAGCATTAGGGTTTTAAACCCTAAACTGAACTTTTCCCTTTTTAGACAGCATTAGGGTTTTAAACCCCAAACTGAACTCTTTCCTTTAGTCAACATTAGGGTTTTAAACCTTGAACTGAACTCTTTCCTTTAGTCAGCATTGGGGTTTTAAACCTTAAACTGAACTCTTCCCTTTAGTCAGCATTAGGGTTTTAAACCCTAAACTGAACTTTTCCCTTTAGTCAACATTAGGGTTTTAAACCATAAACTGAACTCTTCCCTTTAGTCAGCATTAGGGTTTTAAACCCTAAACTGAACTTTTCCCTTTAGTCAGCATTAGGGTTTTAAACCCTAAACTAAACTTTTTCCATTTAGTTAGCATTAGGGTTTTAAACCCTAAACTGAACTCTTCCCTTAAGTCAGCATTAGGGTTTTAAACCCTAAACTGAGCTTTTTCCATTTAGTCAGCATTAGTGTTTTAAACCCTAAACTGAACTTTTCCCTTTAATCAGGATTAGGGTTTTAAACCCTAAACTGACCTCTTCCCTTTAGTCAGCATTAGGGTTGTAAACCCTAAACTGAACTTTTCCCTTTAATCAGGATTAGTGTTTTAAACCCTAAACTGAACTTTTCCAATTAGTCAGCATTAGGATTTTAAACCCTAAACTGAACTTTTCCCTTTAGTCAGCATTAGGGTTTTAAACCCTAAACTGAACTTTTTCCCTCAGTCAGCATTAGGGTTTTAAACCCTAAACTGAAATTTTTCCTTTAGTCAGCATTAGGGTTTTAAACCCTAAACTGAACTTTTTCCTTTAGTCAGTATTAGGGTTTTAAACCCTAAACTGAACTTTTCCCTTTAGTCAGCATTAGGGTTTTAAACCCTAAACTGAACTTTTTCCTTTAGTCAGCATTAGGGTTTTAAACCCTAAACTGAACTTTTTCCATTTAGTCAGCATTAGGGTTTTAAACCCTAAACTGAACTTTTCCCTTTAATCAGGATTAGGGTTTTAAACCCTAAACTGAACTTTTTCCTTTAGTCAGCATTAGGGTTTTAAACCCGCAACTAAACTTTTCCCCTTAAGTCAGCATTAGGGTTTTAAACCGTAAACTGAACTTTTTCCCTTAGTTAGCATTAGGGTTTTAAACCCTAAACTGAACTTTTTCCATTTAGTCAGCATTAGGGTTTTAAACCCTAAACTGAACTCTTTCCATTAGTCAGCATTAGGGTTTTAAACCCTAAACTGAACTTTTTCCATTTAGTCAACATTATGGTTTTAGACCCTAAACTGAACTTTTTCCTTTAATCAGGATTAGGGTTTTAAACCCTAAACTGAACTTTTCCCTTTAGTCAGCATTATGGGTTTAAACCCTAAACTGAACTTTTCCCTTTCGAGTCAGCATTAGGGTTTTAAACCCTAAACTGAACTCTTTCCTTTAGTCAGTATTAGGGTTTTAAACCCTAAACTGAACTTTTTCCATTTAGTCAGCATTAGGGTTTTAAACCCTAAACTGAGCTTTTTCCATTTAGTCAGCATTAGGGTTGTAAACCCTAAACTGAACTTTTCCCTTTAATCAGGATTAGGGTTTTAAACCCTAAACTGAACTATCTCCAGCTAGTCAGCATTAGGGTTTTAAACCCTAATCTGAACTTTTTCCTTTAGTCAGCATTAGGGTTTTAAACCCGAAACTGAACTTTTTCCTTTAGTCAGCATTAGGGTGTAAAACCCTAAACTAAACTTTTCCCCTTTAGTCAGCATTAGGGTTTTAAACCTTGAACTGAACTCTTTCCTTTAGTCAGCATTAGGGTTTTAAACCTTAAACTGAACTCTTCCCTTTAGTCAGCATTAGGGTTTTAAACCCTAAACTGAACTTTTCCCTTTAGTCAGCATTAGCGTTTTAAACACTAAACTGAACTTTTTCCATTTAGTCAGCATTAGGGTTTTAAACCCTAAACTGAGCTTTTTCCATTTAGTCAGCATTAGGGTTGTAAACCCTAAACTGAACTTTTCCCTTTAATCAGGATTAGGGTTTTAAACCCTAAACTGAACTATCTCCAGCTAGTCAGCATTAGGGTTTTAAACCCTAAACTGAACTTTTCCCTTTTTGTCAGCATTAGGGTTTTAAACCCTAAACTGAACTTTTTCCATTTAGTCAGC
>NW_027184384.1:0-64839 GCF_000393655.2 Nicotiana sylvestris
GGGAAACGCAAGTTCATTGAAGGTCAGGCGTCCAGTCCAAAGAGCATGTCATGTCCATTTAAATCCAGCATTGTCTTCCTCAGATAAGTCTTTCTCGTCCCGAAAAGGACGCTCCTTTTCTGAAATTTGCTTTCTCCTTTCTTTGTTTTTCTTCGAATCCCTTTCATGTTTTACCCCAAGTTCCAGATATACCGGAAAGGACAGGTGGCAGGTTTGGTCTCACAGAATTCCGTTTCATGAAGGAAAACACCTCGTTTTGTTGGTACGTTTGTCCAAACCTGATGAATCATGATGTTTCACTGCGTTCGAAGTAAAGAGGAAAGAGAGAAATTTCCCCAGCAAGTCCGCCTCGTACAAATCCCCACAGGGTTTCCCTTTGTACAAATACGCACAAAGAATCCACTGCGTAAATATTCCCCAAAGAGTCTGCCCCAACGAAATCCACACGGATTTTCTCTCTTGTACAGATCCCCACAAGGTCTTCCCTTTGTTAATAATAATAATAAAAAAAGAGGATTTCCCCAGCAAATCCCCAGCGAGTCCCTTTGTAAAAATTCCCCAGCGAGCTTACCCCAACAAATCCTGGAAAGTCCGCTTTGAAACAAATCCCCAACATGTTCCCATTGTACAAAAATCCACACAAAGAATCCACTCTGTAAATAAACCCTAAACTGAACTTTCCCTTTAGTCAGCATTAGGGTTTTAAACCCTAAACTGAACTTTTTCCTTTAGTCAGCATTAGGGTTTTAAACCCTAAACTGAACTTTTTCCATTCAGTCAGCATTAGGGTTTTAAACCATAAACTGAACTTTTCCCTTTAGTCATCATTAGGGTTTTAAACCCTAAACTGAACCTTTTCCCTTTAGTCAACATTAGGGTTTTAAACCCTAAACTGAACTTTTCCCTTTAATCAGGATTAGGGTTTTAAACCCTAAACTGAACTTTTTCCTTTTAGTCAGCATTAGAGTTTTAAACCCTAAACTGAACTCTTTCCTTTAGTCAGCATTAGGGTTTTAAACCCTAAGCTGAACTTTTTCCATTCAGTCAGCATTAGGGTTTTAAACCCTAAACTGAACTTTTCCCTTTAATTAGGATTAGGGTTTTAAACCCTAAACTGAACTTTTTCCCTTTAGTCAGCATTAGGGTTTTAAACCCTAAACTAAACTCTTTCCTTTAGTCAGCATTAGGGTTTTAAACCCTAAACTAACTTTTTTCCATTCAGTCAACATTAGGGTTTTAAACCCTAAACTGAACTTTTTCCCTTTAGTTAGCATTAGGGTTTTAAACCCTAAACTGAACTCTTTCCTTTAGTCAGTATTAGGGTTTTAAACCCTAAACTGAACTCTTTCCTTTAGTCAGCATTAGGGTTTTAAACCCTAAACTGAACTTTTTCCATTCGGTCAGCATTAGGGTTTTCAACCCTAAACTGAACTTTTTCCCTTTAGTCAGCATTAGGGTTTTAAACCCTAAACTGAACTCTTTCCTTTAGTCAGCATTAGGGTTTTAAACCCTAAACTGAACTTTTCTCTTTAATCAGGATTAGGGTTTTAAACCCTAAGCTGAACTTTTTCCATTTAGTCAGCATTAGGGTTTTAAACCCTAAACTGAACTTTTCCCATTAATCAGGATTAGGGTTTTAAACCCTAAACTGAACTTTTTCCCTTTAGTCAGCATTAGAGTTTTAAACCCTAAACTGAACTCTTTCCTTTAGTCAGCATTAGGGTTTTAAACCCTAAGCTGAACTTTTTCCATTCAGTCAGCATTAGGGTTTTAAACCCTAAACTGAACTTTTCCCTTTAATTAGGATTAGGGTTTTAAACCCTAAACTGAACTTTTTCCCTTTAGTCAGCATTAGGGTTTTAAACCCTAAACTGAACTCTTTCCATTAGTCATCATTAGGGTTTTAAAACCTAAACTGAACTTTTTCCATTCAGTCAGTATTAGGGTTTTAAACCCTAAACTGAACTTTTTCCATCCAGTCAGCATTAGGGTTTTAAACCCTAAACTGAACTCTTTCCTTTAGTCAGCATTAGGGTTTTAAACCCTAAACTGAACTTTTTCCATTCAGTCAGCATTAGGGTTTTAAACCCTAAACTGAACTTTTTCCCATTAGTCAGCATTAGGGTTTTAAACCCTAAACTGAACTTTTTCCTTTAGTCAGCATTAGGGTTTTAAACCCTAAACTGAACTTTTTCCATTCAGTCAACATTAGGGTTTTAAACCATAAACTGAACTTTTCCCTTTAGTCAGCATTAGGGTTTTAAACCCTAAACTGAACTTTTTCCCTTTAGTCAGCATTAGGGTTTTAAACCCTAAACTGAACTTTTTCCATTCGGTCAGCATTAGGGTTTTCAACCCTAAACTGAACTTTTTCCCTTTAGTCAGCATTAGGGTTTTAAACCCTAAACTGAACTCTTTCCTTTAGTCAGCATTAGGGTTTTAAACCCTAAACTGAACTTTTCTCTTTAATCAGGATTAGGGTTTTAAACCCTAAGCTGAACTTTTTCCATTTAGTCAGCATTAGGGTTTTAAACCCTAAACTGAACTTTTCCCATTAATCAGGATTAGGGTTTTAAACCCTAAACTGAACTTTTTCCCTTTAGTCAGCATTAGGGTTTTAAACCCTAAACTGAACTTTTTCCTTTAGTCAGCATTAGGGTTTTAAACCCTAAACTGAACTTTTTCCATTCAGTCAACATTAGGGTTTTAAACCATAAACTGAACTTTTCCCTTTAGTCAGCATTAGGGTTTTAAACCCTAAACTGAACTTTTTCCTTTAGTCAGCATTAGGGTTTTAAACCCTAAACTGAACTTTTTCCATTCGGTCAGCATTAGGGTTTTCAACCCTAAACTGAACTTTTTCCCTTTAGTCAGCATTAGGGTTTTAAACCCTAAACTGAACTCTTTCCTTTAGTCAGCATTAGGGTTTTAAACCCTAAACTGAACTTTTTCCCTTTAGTCAGCATTAGAGTTTTAAACCCTAAACTGAACTTTTTCTATTTAGTCAGCATTAGGGTTTTAAACCCTAAACTGAACTTTTCCCATTAATCAGGATTAGGGTTTTAAACCCTAAACTGAACTTTTTCCCTTTAGTCAGCATTAGAGTTTTAAACCCTAAACTGAACTCTTTCCTTTAGTCAGCATTAGGGTTTTAAACCCTAAGCTGAACTTTTTCCATTCAGTCAGCATTAGGGTTTTAAACCCTAAACTGAACTTTTCCCTTTAATTAGGATTAGGGTTTTAAACCCTAAACTGAACTTTTTCCCTTTAGTCAGCATTAGGGTTTTAAACCCTAAACTGAACTCTTTCCATTAGTCATCATTAGGGTTTTAAAACCTAAACTGAACTTTTTCCATTCAGTCAGTATTAGGGTTTTAAACCCTAAACTGAACTTTTTCCATCCAGTCAGCATTAGGGTTTTAAACCCTAAACTGAACTCTTTCCTTTAGTCAGCATTAGGGTTTTAAACCCTAAACTGAACTTTTTCCATTCAGTCAGCATTAGGGTTTTAAACCCTAAACTGAACTTTTTCCCATTAGTCAGCATTAGGGTTTTAAACCCTAAACTGAACTTTTTCCTTTAGTCAGCATTAGGGTTTTAAACCCTAAACTGAACTTTTTCCATTCAGTCAACATTAGGGTTTTAAACCATAAACTGAACTTTTCCCTTTAGTCAGCATTAGGGTTTTAAACCCTAAACTGAACTTTTTCCCTTTAGTCAGCATTAGGGTTTTAAACCCTAAACTGAACTTTTCCCTTTAATCAGGATTAGGGTTTTAAACCCTAAACTGAACTTTTTCCCTTTAGTCAACATTACAGTTTTAAACCCTAAATTGAACTCTTTCCTTTAGTCAGCATTAGGGTTTTAAACCCTAAGCTGAACTTTTTCCATTCAGTCAGCATTAGGGTTTTAAACCCTAAACTGAACTTTTCCCTTTAATTAGGATTAGGGTTTTAAAGCCTAAACTGAACTTTTTCCCTTTAGTCAGCATTAGGGTTTTAAACCCTAAACTAAACTCTTTCCTTTAGTCAGCATTAGGGTTTTAAACCCTAAACTGAACTTTTTCCATTCAGTCAGCATTAGGGTTTTAAACCCTAAACTAACTTTTTTCCATTCAGTCAGCATTAGGGTTTTAAACCCTAAACTGAACTTTTTCCCTTTAGTCAGCATTAGGGTTTTAAACCCTAAACTGAACTCTTTCCTTTAGTCAGCATTAGGGTTTAAACCCTAAACTGAACTCTTTCCTTTAGTCAGCATTAGGGTTTTAAACCCTAAACTGAACTTTTTCCATTCGGTCAGCATTAGGGTTTTCAACCCTAAACTGAACTTTTTCCCTTTAGTCAGCATTAGGGTTTTAAACCCTAAACTGAACTCTTTCCTTTAGTCAGCATTAGGGTTTTAAACCCTAAACTGAACTTTTTCCATTTAGTCAGCATTAGGGTTTTAAACCCTAAACTGAACTTTTCCCTTTAATCAGGATGAGGGTTTTAAACCCTAAGCTGAACTTTTTCCATTCAGTCAGCATTAGGGTTTTAAACCCTAAACTGAACTTTTCCCTTTAATTAGAATTAGGGTTTTAAACCCTAAACTGAACTTTTTCCCTTTAGTCAGCATTAGGGTTTTAAACCCTAAACTTAACTCTTTCCTTTAGTCAGCATTAGGGTTTTAAACCCTAAACTGAACTTTTTCCATTCAGTCAGCATTAGGGTTTTAAACCCTAAACTAACTTTTTCCCTTTAGTCAGCATTAGGGTTTTAAACCCTAAACTGAACTCTTTCCTTTAGTCAGCATTAGGGTTTTAAACCCTAAACTGAACTTTTTCCATTCAGTCAACATTAGGGTTTTAAACCCTAAACTGAACTTTTTTCCATTCAGTCAGCATTAGGGTTTTAAACCCTAAACTGAACTTTTTCCATTCAGTCAGCATTAGGGTTTTAAACCCTAAACTGAACTTTTTCCATTCAGTCAGCATTAGGGTTTTAAACCCTAAACTGAACTCTTTCCTTTAGTCAGCATTAGGGTTTTAAACCCTAAACTGAACTTTTTCCATTCAGTCAGCATTAGGGTTTTAAACCCTAAACTTAACTTTTTCCCTTTAGTCAGCATTAGGGTTTTAAACCCTAAACTGAACTCTTTCCTTTAGTCAGCATTAGGGTTTTAAACCCTAAACTGAACTTTTTCCATTCAGTCAGCATTAGGGTTTTAAACCCTAAACTGAACTTTTCCCTTTAGTCAGCATTAGGGTTTTAAACCCTAAACTGAACTTTTTCCCTTTAGTCAGCATTAGGGTTTTAAACCCTAAACTTAACTCTTGTCAGCATTAGGGTTTTAAACCCTAAACTGAACTTTTTCCCTTTAGTCAGCATTAGGGTTTTAAACCCTAAACTGAACTCTTTCCTTTAGTCAGCATTAGGGTTTTAAACCCTAAACTGAACTTTTCCCTTTAATCAGGATTAGGGTTTTAAACCCTAAACTGAACTTTTTCCCTTTAGTCAGCATTAGGGTTTTAAACCCTAAACTGAACTCTTTCCTTTAGTTAGTATTAGGGTTTTAAACCCTAAACTGAACTTTTTCCATTCAGTCAGCATTAGGGTTTTAAACCCTAAACTAACTTTTTTCCATTTAGTCAGCATTAGGGTTTTAAACCCTAAACTGAACTTTTTCCCTTTAGTCAGCATTAGGGTTTTAAACCCTAAACTGAACTCTTTCCTTTAGTCAGCATTAGGGTTTTAAACCCTAAACTGAACTTTTTCCATTCAGTCAACATTAGGGTTTTAAACCCTAAACTGAACTTTTTTCCATTCAGTCAGCATTAGGGTTTTAAACCCTAAACTGAACTTTTTCCATTCAGTCAGCATTAGGGTTTTAAACCCTAAACTTAACTTTTTCCCTTTAGTCAGCATTAGGGTTTTAAACCCTAAACTGAACTCTTTCCTTTAATCAGGATTAGGGTTTTAAACCCTAAGCTGAACTTTTTCCATTCAGTCAGCATTAGGGTTTTAAACCCTAAACTGAACTTTTCCCTTTAATTAGGATTAGGGGTTTAAACCCTAAACTGAACTTTTTCCCTTTAGTCAGCATTAGGGTTTTAAATCCTAAACTTAACTCTTTCCTTTAGTCAGCATTAGGGTTTTAAACCCTAAACTGAACTTTTTCCATTCAGTCAGCATTAGGGTTTTAAACCCTAAACTGAACTTTTTTCCATTCAGTCAACATTAGGGTTTTAAACCCTAAACTGAACTTTTTCCCTTTAGTTAGCATTAGGGTTTTAAACCCTAAACTGAACTTTTTCCATTCAGTCAACATTAGGGTTTTAAACCCTAAACTGAACTTTTTCCCTTTAGTCAACATTAGGGTTTTAAACCCTAAACTGAACTTTTCCCTTTAATCAGGATTAGGGTTTTAAACCCTAAACTGAACTTTTTCCTTTTAGTCAGCATTAGAGTTTTAAACCCTAAACTGAACTCTTTCCTTTAGTCAGCATTAGGGTTTTAAACCCTAAGCTGAACTTTTTCCATTCAGTCAGCATTAGGGTTTTAAACCCTAAACTGAACTTTTCCCTTTAATTAGGATTAGGGTTTTAAACCCTAAACTGAACTTTTTCCCTTTAGTCAGCATTAGGGTTTTAAACCCTAAACTAAACTCTTTCCTTTAGTCAGCATTAGGGTTTTAAACCCTAAACTGAACTTTTTCCATTCAGTCAGCATTAGGGTTTTAAACCCTAAACTAACTTTTTTCCATTCAGTCAACATTAGGGTTTTAAACCCTAAACTGAACTTTTTCCCTTTAGTTAGCATTAGGGTTTTAAACCCTAAACTGAACTCTTTCCTTTAGTCAGTATTAGGGTTTTAAACCCTAAACTGAACTCTTTCCTTTAGTCAGCATTAGGGTTTTAAACCCTAAACTGAACTTTTTCCATTCGGTCAGCATTAGGGTTTTCAACCCTAAACTGAACTTTTTCCCTTTAGTCAGCATTAGGGTTTTAAACCCTAAACTGAACTCTTTCCTTTAGTCAGCATTAGGGTTTTAAACCCTAAACTGAACTTTTCTCTTTAATCAGGATTAGGGTTTTAAACCCTAAGCTGAACTTTTTCCATTTAGTCAGCATTAGGGTTTTAAACCCTAAACTGAACTTTTCCCATTAATCAGGATTAGGGTTTTAAACCCTAAACTGAACTTTTTCCCTTTAGTCAGCATTAGAGTTTTAAACCCTAAACTGAACTCTTTCCTTTAGTCAGCATTAGGGTTTTAAACCCTAAGCTGAACTTTTTCCATTCAGTCAGCATTAGGGTTTTAAACCCTAAACTGAACTTTTCCCTTTAATTAGGATTAGGGTTTTAAACCCTAAACTGAACTTTTTCCCTTTAGTCAGCATTAGGGTTTTAAACCCTAAACTAAACTCTTTCCTTTAGTCAGCATTAGGGTTTTAAAACCTAAACTGAACTTTTTCCATTCAGTCAGTATTAGGGTTTTAAACCCTAAACTGAACTTTTTCCATTCAGTCAGCATTAGAGTTTTAAACCCTAAACTGAACTCTTTCCTTTAGTCAGCATTAGGGTTTTAAACCCTAAACTGAACTTTTTCCATTCAGTCAGCATTAGGGTTTTAAACCCTAAACTGAACTTTTTCCCATTAGTCAGCATTAGGGTTTTAAACCCTAAACTGAACTTTTTCCTTTAGTCAGCATTAGGGTTTTAAACCCTAAACTGAACTTTTTCCATTCAGTCAACATTAGGGTTTTAAACCATAAACTGAACTTTTCCCTTTAGTCAGCATTAGGGTTTTAAACCCTAAACTGAACTTTTTTCCTTTAGTCAGCATTAGGGTTTTAAACCCTAAACTGAACTTTTCCCTTTAATCAGGATTAGGGTTTTAAACCCTAAACTGAACTTTTTCCCTTTAGTCAACATTACAGTTTTAAACCCTAAATTGAACTCTTTCCTTTAGTCAGCATTAGGGTTTTAAACCCTAAGCTGAACTTTTTCCATTCAGTCAGCATTAGGGTTTTAAACCCTAAACTGAACTTTTCCCTTTAATTAGGATTAGGGTTTTAAAGCCTAAACTGAACTTTTTCCCTTTAGTCAGCATTAGGGTTTTAAACCCTAAACTAAACTCTTTCCTTTAGTCAGCATTAGGGTTTTAAACCCTAAACTGAACTTTTTCCATTCAGTCAGCATTAGGGTTTTAAACCCTAAACTAACTTTTTTCCATTCAGTCAGCATTAGGGTTTTAAACCCTAAACTGAACTTTTTCCCTTTAGTCAGCATTAGGGTTTTAAACCCTAAACTGAACTCTTTCCTTTAGTCAGCATTAGGGTTTTAAACCCTAAACTGAACTCTTTCCTTTAGTCAGCATTAGGGTTTTAAACCCTAAACTGAACTTTTTCCATTCGGTCAGCATTAGGGTTTTCAACCCTAAACTGAACTTTTTCCCTTTAGTCAGCATTAGGGTTTTAAACCCTAAACTGAACTCTTTCCTTTAGTCAGCATTAGGGTTTTAAACCCTAAACTGAACTTTTTCCATTTAGTCAGCATTAGGGTTTTAAACCCTAAACTGAACTTTTCCCTTTAATCAGGATGAGGGTTTTAAACCCTAAGCTGAACTTTTTCCATTCAGTCAGCATTAGGGTTTTAAACCCTAAACTGAACTTTTCCCTTTAATTAGAATTAGGGTTTTAAACCCTAAACTGAACTTTTTCCCTTTAGTCAGCATTAGGGTTTTAAACCCTAAACTTAACTCTTTCCTTTAGTCAGCATTAGGGTTTTAAACCCTAAACTGAACTTTTTCCATTCAGTCAGCATTAGGGTTTTAAACCCTAAACTAACTTTTTTCCATTTAGTCAGCATTAGGGTTTTAAACCCTAAACTGAACTCTTTCCTTTAGTCAGCATTAGGATTTTAAACCCTAAACTGAACTTTTTCCATTCAGTCAACATTAGGGTTTTAAACCCTAAACTGAACTTTTTTCCATTCAGTCAGCATTACGGTTTTAAACCCTAAACTGAACTTTTTCCATTAAGTCAGCATTACGGTTATAAACCCTAAACTGAACTTTTTCCATTCAGTCAGTATTAGGGTTTTAAACCCTACACCGAACTCTTTCCTTTAGTCAGCATTAGGGTTTTAAACCCTAAAATGAACTTTTTTCATTCAGTCAGCATTAGGGTTTTAAACCCTAAACTTAACTTTTTCCCTTTAATCAGCATTAGGGTTTTAAACCCTAAACTGAACTCTTTCCTTTAGTCAGCATTAGGGTTTTAAACCCTAAACTGAACTTTTTCCATTCAGTCAGCATTAGGGTTTTAAACCCTAAACTGAACTTTTCCCTTTAGTCAGCATTAGGGTTTTAAACCCTAAACTGAACTTTTTCCCTTTAGTCAGCATTAGGGTTTTAAACCCTAAACTTAACTCTTGTCAGCATTAGGGTTTTAAACCCTAAACTGAACTTTTTCCCTTTAGTCAGCATTAGGGTTTTAAACCCTAAACTGAACTCTTTCCTTTAGTCAGCATTAGGGTTTTAAACCCTAAACTGAACTTTTCCCTTTAATCAGGATTAGGGTTTTAAACCCTAAACTGAACTTTTTCCCTTTAGTCAGCATTAGGGTTTTAAACCCTAAACTGAACTCTTTCCTTTAGTTAGTATTAGGGTTTTAAACCCTAAACTGAACTTTTTCCATTCAGTCAGCATTAGGGTTTTAAACCCTAAACTAACTTTTTTCCATTTAGTCAGCATTAGGGTTTTAAACCCTAAACTGAACTTTTTCCCTTTAGTCAGCATTAGGGTTTTAAACCCTAAACTGAACTCTTTCCTTTAGTCAGCATTAGGGTTTTAAACCCTAAACTGAACTTTTTCCATTCAGTCAACATTAGGGTTTTAAACCCTAAACTGAACTTTTTTCCATTCAGTCAGCATTAGGGTTTTAAACCCTAAACTGAACTTTTTCCATTCAGTCAGCATTAGGGTTTTAAACCCTAAACTTAACTTTTTCCCTTTAGTCAGCATTAGGGTTTTAAACCCTAAACTGAACTCTTTCCTTTAATCAGGATTAGGGTTTTAAACCCTAAGCTGAACTTTTTCCATTCAGTCAGCATTAGGGTTTTAAACCCTAAACTGAACTTTTCCCTTTAATTAGGATTAGGGGTTTAAACCCTAAACTGAACTTTTTCCCTTTAGTCAGCATTAGGGTTTTAAATCCTAAACTTAACTCTTTCCTTTAGTCAGCATTAGGGTTTTAAACCCTAAACTGAACTTTTTCCATTCAGTCAGCATTAGGGTTTTAAACCCTAAACTAACTTTTTCCATTCAGTCAACATTAGGGTTTTAAACCCTAAACTGAACTTTTTCCCTTTAGTTAGCATTAGGGTTTTAAACCCTAAACTGAACTTTTTCCATTCAGTCAACATTAGGGTTTTAAACCCTAAACTGAACTTTTTCCCTTTAGTCAACATTAGGGTTTTAAACCCTAAACTGAACTTTTCCCTTTAATCAGGATTAGGGTTTTAAACCCTAAACTGAACTTTTTCCTTTTAGTCAGCATTAGAGTTTTAAACCCTAAACTGAACTCTTTCCTTTAGTCAGCATTAGGGTTTTAAACCCTAAGCTGAACTTTTTCCATTCAGTCAGCATTAGGGTTTTAAACCCTAAACTGAACTTTTCCCTTTAATTAGGATTAGGGTTTTAAACCCTAAACTGAACTTTTTCCCTTTAGTCAGCATTAGGGTTTTAAACCCTAAACTAAACTCTTTCCTTTAGTCAGCATTAGGGTTTTAAACCCTAAACTGAACTTTTTCCATTCAGTCAGCATTAGGGTTTTAAACCCTAAACTAACTTTTTTCCATTCAGTCAACATTAGGGTTTTAAACCCTAAACTGAACTTTTTCCCTTTAGTTAGCATTAGGGTTTTAAACCCTAAACTGAACTCTTTCCTTTAGTCAGTATTAGGGTTTTAAACCCTAAACTGAACTCTTTCCTTTAGTCAGCATTAGGGTTTTAAACCCTAAACTGAACTTTTTCCATTCGGTCAGCATTAGGGTTTTCAACCCTAAACTGAACTTTTTCCCTTTAGTCAGCATTAGGGTTTTAAACCCTAAACTGAACTCTTTCCTTTAGTCAGCATTAGGGTTTTAAACCCTAAACTGAACTTTTTCCCTTTAGTCAGGATTAGGGTTTTAAACCCTAAGCTGAACTTTTTCCATTTAGTCAGCATTAGGGTTTTAAACCCTAAACTGAACTTTTCCCATTAATCAGGATTAGGGTTTTAAACCCTAAACTGAACTTTTTCCCTTTAGTCAGCATTAGAGTTTTAAACCCTAAACTGAACTCTTTCCTTTAGTCAGCATTAGGGTTTTAAACCCTAAGCTGAACTTTTTCCATTCAGTCAGCATTAGGGTTTTAAACCCTAAACTGAACTTTTCCCTTTAATTAGGATTAGGGTTTTAAACCCTAAACTGAACTTTTTCCCTTTAGTCAGCATTAGGGTTTTAAACCCTAAACTGAACTCTTTCCATTAGTCATCATTAGGGTTTTAAAACCTAAACTGAACTTTTTCCATTCAGTCAGTATTAGGGTTTTAAACCCTAAACTGAACTTTTTCCATTCAGTCAGCATTAGAGTTTTAAACCCTAAACTGAACTCTTTCCTTTAGTCAGCATTAGGGTTTTAAACCCTAAACTGAACTTTTTCCATTCAGTCAGCATTAGGGTTTTAAACCCTAAACTGAACTTTTTCCATTCAGTCAGCATTAGGGTTTTAAACCCTAAACTGAACTTTTTCCTTTAGTCAGCATTAGGGTTTTAAACCCTAAACTGAACTTTTTCCATTCAGTCAACATTAGGGTTTTAAACCATAAACTGAACTTTTCCCTTTAGTCAGCATTAGGGTTTTAAACCCTAAACTGAACTTTTTCCCTTTAGTCAGCATTAGGGTTTTAAACCCTAAACTGAACTTTTCCCTTTAATCAGGATTAGGGTTTTAAACCCTAAACTGAACTTTTTCCCTTTAGTCAACATTACAGTTTTAAACCCTAAATTGAACTCTTTCCTTTAGTCAGCATTAGGGTTTTAAACCCTAAGCTGAACTTTTTCCATTCAGTCAGCATTAGGGTTTTAAACCCTAAACTGAACTTTTCCCTTTAATTAGGATTAGGGTTTTAAAGCCTAAACTGAACTTTTTCCCTTTAGTCAGCATTAGGGTTTTAAACCCTAAACTAAACTCTTTCCTTTAGTCAGCATTAGGGTTTTAAACCCTAAACTGAACTTTTTCCATTCAGTCAGCATTAGGGTTTTAAACCCTAAACTAACTTTTTTCCATTCAGTCAGCATTAGGGTTTTAAACCCTAAACTGAACTTTTTCCCTTTAGTCAGCATTAGGGTTTTAAACCCTAAACTGAACTCTTTCCTTTAGTCAGCATTAGGGTTTTAAACCCTAAACTGAACTCTTTCCTTTAGTCAGCATTAGGGTTTTAAACCCTAAACTAAACTTTTTCCATTCGGTCAGCATTAGGGTTTTCAACCCTAAACTGAACTTTTTCCCTTTAGTCAGCATTAGGGTTTTAAACCCTAAACTGAACTCTTTCCTTTAGTCAGCATTAGGGTTTTAAACCCTAAACTGAACTTTTTCCATTTAGTCAGCATTAGGGTTTTAAACCCTAAACTTAACTCTTGTCAGCATTAGGGTTTTAAACCCTAAACTGAACTTTTTCCCTTTAGTCAGCATTAGGGTTTTAAACCCTAAACTGAACTCTTTCCTTTAGTCAGCATTAGGGTTTTAAACCCTAAACTGAACTTTTCCCTTTAATCAGGATTAGGGTTTTAAACCCTAAACTGAACTTTTTCCCTTTAGTCAGCATTAGGGTTTTAAACCCTAAACTGAACTCTTTCCTTTAGTTAGTATTAGGGTTTTAAACCCTAAACTGAACTTTTTCCATTCAGTCAGCATTAGGGTTTTAAACCCTAAACTAACTTTTTTCCATTTAGTCAGCATTAGGGTTTTAAACCCTAAACTGAACTTTTTCCCTTTAGTCAGCATTAGGGTTTTAAACCCTAAACTGAACTCTTTCCTTTAGTCAGCATTAGGGTTTTAAACCCTAAACTGAACTTTTTCCATTCAGTCAACATTAGGGTTTTAAACCCTAAACTGAACTTTTTTCCATTCAGTCAGCATTAGGGTTTTAAACCCTAAACTGAACTTTTTCCATTCAGTCAGCATTAGGGTTTTAAACCCTAAACTTAACTTTTTCCCTTTAGTCAGCATTAGGGTTTTAAACCCTAAACTGAACTCTTTCCTTTAATCAGGATTAGGGTTTTAAACCCTAAGCTGAACTTTTTCCATTCAGTCAGCATTAGGGTTTTAAACCCTAAACTGAACTTTTCCCTTTAATTAGGATTAGGGGTTTAAACCCTAAACTGAACTTTTTCCCTTTAGTCAGCATTAGGGTTTTAAATCCTAAACTTAACTCTTTCCTTTAGTCAGCATTAGGGTTTTAAACCCTAAACTGAACTTTTTCCATTCAGTCAGCATTAGGGTTTTAAACCCTAAACTAACTTTTTTCCATTCAGTCAACATTAGGGTTTTAAACCCTAAACTGAACTTTTTCCCTTTAGTTAGCATTAGGGTTTTAAACCCTAAACTGAACTTTTTCCATTCAGTCAACATTAGGGTTTTAAACCCTAAACTGAACTTTTTCCCTTTAGTCAACATTAGGGTTTTAAACCCTAAACTGAACTTTTCCCTTTAATCAGGATTAGGGTTTTAAACCCTAAACTGAACTTTTTCCTTTTAGTCAGCATTAGAGTTTTAAACCCTAAACTGAACTCTTTCCTTTAGTCAGCATTAGGGTTTTAAACCCTAAGCTGAACTTTTTCCATTCAGTCAGCATTAGGGTTTTAAACCCTAAACTGAACTTTTCCCTTTAATTAGGATTAGGGTTTTAAACCCTAAACTGAACTTTTTCCCTTTAGTCAGCATTAGGGTTTTAAACCCTAAACTAAACTCTTTCCTTTAGTCAGCATTAGGGTTTTAAACCCTAAACTGAACTTTTTCCATTCAGTCAGCATTAGGGTTTTAAACCCTAAACTGAACTTTTTTCCATTCAGTCAGCATTAGGGTTTTAAACCCTAAACTAACTTCTTTCCATTCAGTCAACATTAGGGTTTTAAACCCTAAACTGAACTTTTTCCCTTTAGTTAGCATTAGGGTTTTAAACCCTAAACTGAACTTTTTCCATTCAGTCAACATTAGGGTTTTAAACCCTAAACTGAACTTTTTCCCTTTAGTCAACATTAGGGTTTTAAACCCTAAACTGAACTTTTCCCTTTAATCAGGATTAGGGTTTTAAACCCTAAACTGAACTTTTTCCTTTTAGTCAGCATTAGAGTTTTAAACCCTAAACTGAACTCTTTCCTTTAGTCAGCATTAGGGTTTTAAACCCTAAGCTGAACTTTTTCCATTCAGTCAGCATTAGGGTTTTAAACCCTAAACTGAACTTTTCCCTTTAATTAGGATTAGGGTTTTAAACCCTAAACTGAACTTTTTCCCTTTAGTCAGCATTAGGGTTTTAAACCCTAAACTAAACTCTTTCCTTTAGTCAGCATTAGGGTTTTAAACCCTAAACTGAACTTTTTCCATTCAGTCAGCATTAGGGTTTTAAACCCTAAACTAACTTTTTTCCATTCAGTCAACATTAGGGTTTTAAACCCTAAACTGAACTTTTTCCCTTTAGTTAGCATTAGGGTTTTAAACCCTAAACTGAACTCTTTCCTTTAGTCAGCATTAGGGTTTTAAACCCTAAACTGAACTCTTTCCTTTAGTCAGCATTAGGGTTTTAAACCCTAAACTGAACTTTTTCCATTCGGTCAGCATTAGGGTTTTCAACCCTAAACTGAACTTTTTCCCTTTAGTCAGCATTAGGGTTTTAAACCCTAAACTGAACTCTTTCCTTTAGTCAGCATTAGGGTTTTAAACCCTAAACTGAACTTTTCTCTTTAATCAGGATTAGGGTTTTAAACCCTAAGCTGAACTTTTTCCATTTAGTCAGCATTAGGGTTTTAAACCCTAAACTGAACTTTTCCCATTAATCAGGATTAGGGTTTTAAACCCTAAACTGAACTTTTTCCCTTTAGTCAGCATTAGAGTTTTAAACCCTAAACTGAACTCTTTCCTTTAGTCAGCATTAGGGTTTTAAACCCTAAGCTGAACTTTTTCCATTCAGTCAGCATTAGGGTTTTAAACCCTAAACTGAACTTTTCCCTTTAATTAGGATTAGGGTTTTAAACCCTAAACTGAACTTTTTCCCTTTAGTCAGCATTAGGGTTTTAAACCCTAAACTGAACTCTTTCCATTAGTCATCATTAGGGTTTTAAAACCTAAACTGAACTTTTTCCATTCAGTCAGTATTAGGGTTTTAAACCCTAAACTGAACTTTTTCCATTTAGTCAGCATTAGGGTTTTAAACCCTAAACTGAACTCTTTGCTTTAGTCAGCATTAGGGTTTTAAACCCTAAACTGAACTTTTTCCATTCAGTCAGCATTAGGGTTTTAAACCCTAAACTGAACTTTTTCCTTTAGTCAGCATTAGGGTTTTAAACCCTAAACTGAACTTTTTCCATTCAGTCAGCATTAGGGTTTTAAACCATAAACTGAACTTTTCCCTTTAGTCAGCATTAGGGTTTTAAACCCTAAACTGAACTTTTTCCCTTTAGTCAGCATTAGGGTTTTAAACCCTAAACTGAACTTTTCCCTTTAATCAGGATTAGGGTTTTAAACCCTAAACTGAACTTTTTCCCTTTAGTCAACATTACAGTTTTAAACCCTAAATTGAACTCTTTCCTTTAGTCAGCATTAGGGTTTTAAACCCTAAGCTGAACTTTTTCCATTCAGTCAGCATTAGGGTTTTAAACCCTAAACTGAACTTTTCCCTTTAATTAGGATTAGGGTTTTAAAGCCTAAACTGAACTTTTTCCCTTTAGTCAGCATTAGGGTTTTAAACCCTAAACTAAACTCTTTCCTTTAGTCAGCATTAGGGTTTTAAACCCTAAACTGAACTTTTTCCATTCAGTCAGCATTAGGGTTTTAAACCCTAAACTAACTTTTTCCATTCAGTCAGCATTAGGGTTTTAAACCCTAAACTGAACTTTTTCCCTTTAGTCAGCATTAGGGTTTTAAACCCTAAACTGAACTCTTTCCTTTAGTCAGCATTAGGGTTTTAAACCCTAAACTGAACTCTTTCCTTTAGTCAGCATTAGGGTTTTAAACCCTAAACTGAACTTTTTCCATTCGGTCAGCATTAGGGTTTTCAACCCTAAACTGAACTTTTTCCCTTTAGTCAGCATTAGGGTTTTAAACCCTAAACTGAACTCTTTCCTTTAGTCAGCATTAGGGTTTTAAACCCTAAACTGAACTTTTTCCATTTAGTTAGCATTAGGGTTTTAAACCCTAAACTGAACTTTTCCCTTTAATCAGGATGAGGGTTTTAAACCCTAAGCTGAACTTTTTCCATTCAGTCAGCATTAGGGTTTTAAACCCTAAACTGAACTTTTCCCTTTAATTAGAATTAGGGTTTTAAACCCTAAACTGAACTTTTTCCCTTTAGTCAGCATTAGGGTTTTAAACCCTAAACTTAACTCTTTCCTTTAGTCAGCATTAGGGTTTTAAACCCTAAACTGAACTTTTTCCATTCAGTCAGCATTAGGGTTTTAAACCCTAAACTAACTTTTTTCCATTTAGTCAGCATTAGGGTTTTAAACCCTAAACTAAACTCTTTCCTTTAGTCAGCATTAGGGTTTTAAACCCTAAACTGAACTTTTTCCATTCAGTCAACATTAGGGTTTTAAACCCTAAACTGAACTTTTTTCCATTCAGTCAGCATTAGGGTTTTAAACCCTAAACTGAACTTTTTCCATTCAGTCAGCATTACGGTTTTAAACCCTAAACTGAACTTTTTCCATTCAGTCAGCATTAGGGTTTTAAACCCTACACCGAACTCTTTCCTTTAGTCAACATTAGGGTTTTAAACCCTAAAATGAACTTTTTTCATTCAGTCAGCATTAGGGTTTTAAACCCTAAACTTAACTTTTTCCCTTTAATCAGCATTAGGGTTTTAAACCCTAAACTGAACTCTTTCCTTTAGTCAGCATTAGGGTTTTAAACCCTAAACTGAACTTTTTCCATTCAGTCAGCATTAGGGTTTTAAACCCTAAACTGAACTTTTCCCTTTAGTCAGCATTAGGGTTTTAAACCCTAAACTGAACTTTTTCCCTTTAGTCAGCATTAGGGTTTTAAACCCTAAACTTAACTCTTGTCAGCATTAGGGTTTTAAACCCTAAACTGAACTTTTTCCCTTTAGTCAGCATTAGGGTTTTAAACCCTAAACTGAACTCTTTCCTTTAGTCAGCATTAGGGTTTTAAACCCTAAACTGAACTTTTCCCTTTAATCAGGATTAGGGTTTTAAACCCTAAACTGAACTTTTTCCCTTTAGTCAGCATTAGGGTTTTAAACCCTAAACTGAACTCTTTCCTTTAGTCAGTATTAGAGTTTTAAACCCTAAACTGAACTTTTTCCATTCAGTCAGCATTAGGGTTTTAAACCCTAAACTAACTTTTTTCCATTTAGTCAGCATTAGGGTTTTAAACCCTAAACTGAACTTTTTCCCTTTAGTCAGCATTAGGGTTTTAAACCCTAAACTGAACTCTTTCCTTTAGTCAACATTAGGGTTTTAAACCCTAAACTGAACTTTTTCCATTCAGTCAACATTAGGGTTTTAAACCCTAAACTGAACTTTTTTCCATTCAGTCAGCATTAGGGTTTTAAACCCTAAACTGAACTTTTTCCATTCAGTCAGCATTAGGGTTTTAAACCCTAAACTTAACTTTTTCCCTTTAGTCAGCATTAGGGTTTTAAACCCTAAACTGAACTCTTTCCTTTAATCAGGATTAGGGTTTTAAACCCTAAGCTGAACTTTTTCCATTCAGTCAGCATTAGGGTTTTAAACCCTAAACTGAACTTTTCCCTTTAATTAGGATTAGGGTTTTAAACCCTAAACTGAACTTTTTCCCTTTAGTCAGCATTAGGGTTTTAAACCCTAAACTTAACTCTTTCCTTTAGTCAGCATTAGGGTTTTAAACCCTAAACTGAACTTTTTCCATTCAGTCAGCATTAGGGTTTTAAACTCTAAACTAACTTTTTTCAATTCAGTCAACATTAGGGTTTTAAACCCTAAACTGAACTTTTTCCCTTTAGTTAGCATTAGGGTTTTAAACCATAAACTGAACTTTTTCCATTCAGTCAACATTAGGGTTTTAAACCCTAAACTGAACTTTTTCCCTTTAGTCAACATTAGGGTTTTAAACCCTAAACTGAACTTTTCCCTTTAATCAGGATTAGGGTTTTAAACCCTAAACTGAACTTTTTCCTTTTAGTCAGCATTAGAGTTTTAAACCCTAAACTGAACTCTTTCCTTTAGTCAGCATTAGGGTTTTAAACCCTAAGCTGAACTTTTTCCATTCAGTCAGCATTAGGGTTTTAAACCCTAAACTGAACTTTTCCCTTTAATTAGGATTAGGGTTTTAAACCCTAAACTGAACTTTTTCCCTTTAGTCAGCATTAGGGTTTTAAACCCTAAACTAAACTCTTTCCTTTAGTCAGCATTAGGGTTTTAAACCCTAAACTGAACTCTTTCCTTTAGTCAGCATTAGGGTTTTAAACCCTAAACTGAACTTTTTCCTTTTAGTCAGCATTATAGTTTTAAACCCTAAACTGAACTCTTTCCTTTAGTCAGCATTAGGGTTTTAAAACCTAAACTGAACTTTTTCCATTCAGTCAGTATTAGGGTTTTAAACCCTAAACTGAACTTTTTCCATTCAGTCAGTATTAGGGTTTTAAACCCTAAACTGAACTTTTTCCATTCAGTCAGTATTAGGGTTTTAAACCCTAAACTGAACTCTTTCCTTTAATCAGCATTAGGGTTTTAAACCCTAAACTGAACTTTTTCCATTCAGTCAGCATTAGGGTTTTAAACCCTAAACTGAACTTTTTCCCATTAGTCAGCATTAGGGTTTTAAACCCTAAACTGAACTTTTTCCTTTAGTCAGCATTAGGGTTTTAAACCCTAAACTGAACTTTTTCCATTCAGTCAACATTAGGGTTTTAAACCATAAACTGAACTTTTCCCTTTAGTCAGCATTAGGGTTTTAAACCCTAAACTGAACTTTTTCCCATTAGTCAGCATTAGGGTTTTAAACCCTAAACTGAACTTTTCCCTTTAATCAGGATTAGGGTTTTAAACCCTAAACTGAACTTTTTCCCTTTAGTCAACATTACAGTTTTAAACCCTAAATTGAACTCTTTCCTTTAGTCAGCATTAGGGTTTTAAACCCTAAGCTGAACTTTTTCCATTCAGTCAGCATTAGGGTTTTAAACCCTAAACTGAACTTTTCCCTTTAATTAGGATTAGGGTTTTAAAGCCTAAACTGAACTTTTTCCCTTTAGTCAGCATTAGGGTTTTAAACCCTAAACTAAACTCTTTCCTTTAGTCAGCATTAGGGTTTTCAGTCAGCATTAGGGTTTTAAACCCTAAACTAACTTTTTCCATTCAGTCAGCATTAGGGTTTTAAACCCTAAACTGAACTTTTTCCCTTTAGTCAGCATTAGGGTTTTAAACCCTAAACTGAACTCTTTCCTTTAGTCAGCATTAGGGTTTTAAACCCTAAACTGAACTCTTTCCTTTAGTCAGCATTAGGGTTTTAAACCCTAAACTGAACTTTTTCCATTCGGTCAGCATTAGGGTTTTCAACCCTAAACTGAACTTTTTCCCTTTAGTCAGCATTAGGGTTTTAAACCCTAAACTGAACTCTTTCCTTTAGTCAGCATTAGGGTTTTAAACCCTAAACTGAACTTTTTCCATTTAGTCAGCATTAGGGTTTTAAACCCTAAACTGAACTTTTCCCTTTAATCAGGATGAGGGTTTTAAACCCTAAGCTGAACTTTTTCCATTCAGTCAGCATTAGGGTTTTAAACCCTAAACTGAACTTTTCCCTTTAATTAGAATTAGGGTTTTAAACCCTAAACTGAACTTTTTCCCTTTAGTCAGCATTAGGGTTTTAAACCCTAAACTTAACTCTTTCCTTTAGTCAGCATTAGGGTTTTAAACCCTAAACTGAACTTTTTCCATTCAGTCAGCATTAGGGTTTTAAACCCTAAACTAACTTTTTTCCATTTAGTCAGCATTAGGGTTTTAAACCCTAAACTGAACTCTTTCCTTTAGTCAGCATTAGGGTTTTAAACCCTAAACTGAACTTTTTCCATTCAGTCAACATTAGGGTTTTAAACCCTAAACTGAACTTTTTTCCATTCAGTCAGCATTAGGGTTTTAAACCCTAAACTGAACTTTTTCCATTCAGTCAGCATTACGGTTTTAAACCCTAAACTGAACTTTTTCCATTCAGTCAGCATTAGGGTTTTAAACCCTACACCAAACTCTTTCCTTTAGTCAACATTAGGGTTTTAAACCCTAAAATGAACTTTTTTCATTCAGTCAGCATTAGGGTTTTAAACCCTAAACTTAACTTTTTCCCTTTAATCAGCATTAGGGTTTTAAACCCTAAACTGAACTCTTTCCTTTAGTCAGCATTAGGGTTTTAAACCCTAAACTGAACTTTTTCCATTCAGTCAGCATTAGGGTTTTAAACCCTAAACTGAACTTTTCCCTTTAGTCAGCATTAGGGTTTTAAACCCTAAACTGAACTTTTTCCCTTTAGTCAGCATTAGGGTTTTAAACCCTAAACTTAACTCTTGTCAGCATTAGGGTTTTAAACCCTAAACTGAACTTTTTCCCTTTAGTCAGCATTAGGGTTTTAAACCCTAAACTGAACTCTTTCCTTTAGTCAGCATTAGGGTTTTAAACCCTAAACTGAACTTTTCCCTTTAATCAGGATTAGGGTTTTAAACCCTAAACTGAACTTTTTCCCTTTAGTCAGCATTAGGGTTTTAAACCCTAAACTGAACTCTTTCCTTTAGTCAGTATTAGGGTTTTAAACCCTAAACTGAACTTTTTCCATTCAGTCAGCATTAGGGTTTTAAACCCTAAACTAACTTTTTTCCATTTAGTCAGCATTAGGGTTTTAAACCCTAAACTGAACTTTTTCCCTTTAGTCAGCATTAGGGTTTTAAACCCTAAACTGAACTCTTTCCTTTAGTCAACATTAGGGTTTTAAACCCTAAACTGAACTTTTTCCATTCAGTCAACATTAGGGTTTTAAACCCTAAACTGAACTTTTTTCCATTCAGTCAGCATTAGGGTTTTAAACCCTAAACTGAACTTTTTCCATTCAGTCAGCATTAGGGTTTTAAACCCTAAACTTAACTTTTTCCCTTTAGTCAGCATTAGGGTTTTAAACCCTAAACTGAACTCTTTCCTTTAATCAGGATTAGGGTTTTAAACCCTAAGCTGAACTTTTTCCATTCAGTCAGCATTAGGGTTTTAAACCCTAAACTGAACTTTTCCCTTTAATTAGGATTAGGGTTTTAAACCCTAAACTGAACTTTTTCCCTTTAGTCAGCATTAGGGTTTTAAACCCTAAACTTAACTCTTTCCTTTAGTCAGCATTAGGGTTTTAAACCCTAAACTGAACTTTTTCCATTCAGTCAGCATTAGGGTTTTAAACTCTAAACTAACTTTTTTCAATTCAGTCAACATTAGGGTTTTAAACCCTAAACTGAACTTTTTCCCTTTAGTTAGCATTAGGGTTTTAAACCATAAACTGAACTTTTTCCATTCAGTCAACATTAGGGTTTTAAACCCTAAACTGAACTTTTTCCCTTTAGTCAACATTAGGGTTTTAAACCCTAAACTGAACTTTTCCCTTTAATCAGGATTAGGGTTTTAAACCCTAAACTGAACTTTTTCCTTTTAGTCAGCATTAGAGTTTTAAACCCTAAACTGAACTCTTTCCTTTAGTCAGCATTAGGGTTTTAAACCCTAAGCTGAACTTTTTCCATTCAGTCAGCATTAGGGTTTTAAACCCTAAACTGAACTTTTCCCTTTAATTAGGATTAGGGTTTTAAACCCTAAACTGAACTTTTTCCCTTTAGTCAGCATTAGGGTTTTAAACCCTAAACTAAACTCTTTCCTTTAGTCAGCATTAGGGTTTTAAACCCTAAACTGAACTCTTTCCTTTAGTCAGCATTAGGGTTTTAAACCCTAAACTGAACTTTTTCCTTTTAGTCAGCATTATAGTTTTAAACCCTAAACTGAACTCTTTCCTTTAGTCAGCATTAGGGTTTTAAAACCTAAACTGAACTTTTTCCATTCAGTCAGTATTAGGGTTTTAAACCCTAAACTGAACTTTTTCCATTCAGTCAGTATTAGGGTTTTAAACCCTAAACTGAACTTTTTCCATTCAGTCAGTATTAGGGTTTTAAACCCTAAACTGAACTCTTTCCTTTAATCAGCATTAGGGTTTTAAACCCTAAACTGAACTTTTTCCATTCAGTCAGCATTAGGGTTTTAAACCCTAAACTGAACTTTTTCCCATTAGTCAGCATTAGGGTTTTAAACCCTAAACTGAACTTTTTCCTTTAGTCAGCATTAGGGTTTTAAACCCTAAACTGAACTTTTTCCATTCAGTCAACATTAGGGTTTTAAACCATAAACTGAACTTTTCCCTTTAGTCAGCATTAGGGTTTTAAACCCTAAACTGAACTTTTTCCCATTAGTCAGCATTAGGGTTTTAAACCCTAAACTGAACTTTTCCCTTTAATCAGGATTAGGGTTTTAAACCCTAAACTGAACTTTTTCCCTTTAGTCAACATTACAGTTTTAAACCCTAAATTGAACTCTTTCCTTTAGTCAGCATTAGGGTTTTAAACCCTAAGCTGAACTTTTTCCATTCAGTCAGCATTAGGGTTTTAAACCCTAAACTGAACTTTTCCCTTTAATTAGGATTAGGGTTTTAAAGCCTAAACTGAACTTTTTCCCTTTAGTCAGCATTAGGGTTTTAAACCCTAAACTAAACTCTTTCCTTTAGTCAGCATTAGGGTTTTCAGTCAGCATTAGGGTTTTAAACCCTAAACTAACTTTTTCCATTCAGTCAGCATTAGGGTTTTAAACCCTAAACTGAACTTTTTCCCTTTAGTCAGCATTAGGGTTTTAAACCCTAAACTGAACTCTTTCCTTTAGTCAGCATTAGGGTTTTAAACCCTAAACTGAACTCTTTCCTTTAGTCAGCATTAGGGTTTTAAACCCTAAACTGAACTTTTTCCATTCGGTCAGCATTAGGGTTTTCAACCCTAAACTGAACTTTTTCCCTTTAGTCAGCATTAGGGTTTTAAACCCTAAACTGAACTCTTTCCTTTAGTCAGCATTAGGGTTTTAAACCCTAAACTGAACTTTTTCCATTTAGTCAGCATTAGGGTTTTAAACCCTAAACTGAACTTTTCCCTTTAATCAGGATGAGGGTTTTAAACCCTAAGCTGAACTTTTTCCATTCAGTCAGCATTAGGGTTTTAAACCCTAAACTGAACTTTTCCCTTTAATTAGAATTAGGGTTTTAAACCCTAAACTGAACTTTTTCCCTTTAGTCAGCATTAGGGTTTTAAACCCTAAACTTAACTCTTTCCTTTAGTCAGCATTAGGGTTTTAAACCCTAAACTGAACTTTTTCCATTCAGTCAGCATTAGGGTTTTAAACCCTAAACTAACTTTTTTCCATTTAGTCAGCATTAGGGTTTTAAACCCTAAACTGAACTCTTTCCTTTAGTCAGCATTAGGGTTTTAAACCCTAAACTGAACTTTTTCCATTCAGTCAACATTAGGGTTTTAAACCCTAAACTGAACTTTTTCCATTCAGTCAGCATTAGGGTTTTAAACCCTAAACTGAACTTTTTCCATTCAGTCAGCATTACGGTTTTAAACCCTAAACTGAACTTTTTCCATTCAGTCAGCATTAGGGTTTTAAACCCTACACCAAACTCTTTCCTTTAGTCAACATTAGGGTTTTAAACCCTAAAATGAACTTTTTTCATTCAGTCAGCATTAGGGTTTTAAACCCTAAACTTAACTTTTTCCCTTTAATCAGCATTAGGGTTTTAAACCCTAAACTGAACTCTTTCCTTTAGTCAGCATTAGGGTTTTAAACCCTAAACTGAACTTTTTCCATTCAGTCAGCATTAGGGTTTTAAACCCTAAACTGAACTTTTCCCTTTAGTCAGCATTAGGGTTTTAAACCCTAAACTGAACTTTTTCCCTTTAGTCAGCATTAGGGTTTTAAACCCTAAACTTAACTCTTGTCAGCATTAGGGTTTTAAACCCTAAACTGAACTTTTTCCCTTTAGTCAGCATTAGGGTTTTAAACCCTAAACTGAACTCTTTCCTTTAGTCAGCATTAGGGTTTTAAACCCTAAACTGAACTTTTCCCTTTAATCAGGATTAGGGTTTTAAACCCTAAACTGAACTTTTTCCCTTTAGTCAGCATTAGGGTTTTAAACCCTAAACTGAACTCTTTCCTTTAGTCAGTATTAGGGTTTTAAACCCTAAACTGAACTTTTTCCATTCAGTCAGCATTAGGGTTTTAAACCCTAAACTAACTTTTTCCATTTAGTCAGCATTAGGGTTTTAAACCCTAAACTGAACTTTTTCCCTTTAGTCAGCATTAGGGTTTTAAACCCTAAACTGAACTCTTTCCTTTAGTCAGCATTAGGGTTTTAAACCCTAAACTGAACTTTTTCCATTCAGTCAACATTAGGGTTTTAAACCCTAAACTGAACTTTTTTCCATTCAGTCAGCATTAGGGTTTTAAACCCTAAACTGAACTTTTTCCATTCAGTCAGCATTAGGGTTTTAAACCCTAAACTTAACTTTTTCCCTTTAGTCAGCATTAGGGTTTTAAACCCTAAACTGAACTCTTTCCTTTAATCAGGATTAGGGTTTTAAACCCTAAGCTGAACTTTTTCCATTCAGTCAGCATTAGGGTTTTAAACCCTAAACTGAACTTTTCCCTTTAATTAGGATTAGGGGTTTAAACCCTAAACTGAACTTTTTCCCTTTAGTCAGCATTAGGGTTTTAAATCCTAAACTTAACTCTTTCCTTTAGTCAGCATTAGGGTTTTAAACCCTAAACTGAACTTTTTCCATTCAGTCAGCATTAGGATTTTAAACCCTAAACTAACTTTTTTCAATTCAGTCAACATTAGGGTTTTAAACCCTAAACTGAACTTTTTCCCTTTAGTTAGCATTAGGGTTTTAAACCCTAAACTGAACTTTTTCCATTCAGTCAACATTAGGGTTTTAAACCCTAAACTGAACTTTTTCCCTTTAGTCAACATTAGGGTTTTAAACCCTAAACTGAACTTTTCCCTTTAATCAGGATTAGGGTTTTAAACCCTAAACTGAACTTTTTCCTTTTAGTCAGCATTAGAGTTTTAAACCCTAAACTGAACTCTTTCCTTTAGTCAGCATTAGGGTTTTAAACCCTAAGCTGAACTTTTTCCATTCAGTCAGCATTAGGGTTTTAAACCCTAAACTGAACTTTTCCCTTTAATTAGGATTAGGGTTTTAAACCCTAAACTGAACTTTTTCCCTTTAGTCAGCATTAGGGTTTTAAACCCTAAACTAAACTCTTTCCTTTAGTCAGCATTAGGGTTTTAAACCCTAAACTGAACTTTTTCCATTCAGTCAGCATTAGGGTTTTAAACCCTAAACTAACTTTTTTCCATTCAGTCAACATTAGGGTTTTAAACCCTAAACTGAACTTTTTCCCTTTAGTTAGCATTAGGGTTTTAAACCCTAAACTGAACTCTTTCCTTTAGTCAGTATTAGGGTTTTAAACCCTAAACTGAACTCTTTCCTTTAGTCAGCATTAGGGTTTTAAACCCTAAACTGAACTTTTTCCATTCGGTCAGCATTAGGGTTTTCAACCCTAAACTGAACTTTTTCCCTTTAGTCAGCATTAGGGTTTTAAACCCTAAACTGAACTCTTTCCTTTAGTCAGCATTAGGGTTTTAAACCCTAAACTGAACCTTTTACTTTAATCAGGATTAGGGTTTTAAACCCTAAGCTGAACTTTTTCCATTTAGTCAGCATTAGGGTTTTAAACCCTAAACTGAACTTTTCCCATTAATCAGGATTAGGGTTTTAAACCCTAAACTGAACTTTTTCCCTTTAGTCAGCATTAGAGTTTTAAACCCTAAACTGAACTCTTTCCTTTAGTCAGCATTAGGGTTTTAAACCCTAAGCTGAACTTTTTCCATTCAGTCAGCATTAGGGTTTTAAACCCTAAACTGAACTTTTCCCTTTAATTAGGATTAGGGTTTTAAACCCTAAACTGAACTTTTTCCCTTTAGTCAGCATTAGGGTTTTAAACCCTAAACTGAACTCTTTCCATTAGTCATCATTAGGGTTTTAAAACCTAAACTGAACTTTTTCCATTCAGTCAGTATTAGGGTTTTAAACCCTAAACTGAACTTTTTCCATTCAGTCAGCATTAGGGTTTTAAACCCTAAACTGAACTCTTTCCTTTAGTCAGCATTAGGGTTTTAAACCCTAAACTAAACTTTTTCCATTCAGTCAGCATTAGGGTTTTAAACCCTAAACTGAACTTTTTCCCATTAGTCAGCATTAGGGTTTTAAACCCTAAACTGAACTTTTTCCTTTAGTCAGCATTAGGGTTTTAAACCCTAAACTGAACTTTTTCCATTCAGTCAACATTAGGGTTTTAAACCATAAACTGAACTTTTCCCTTTAGTCAGCATTAGGGTTTTAAACCCTAAACTGAACTTTTTCCCTTTAGTCAGCATTAGGGTTTTAAACCCTAAACTGAACTTTTCCTTTAATCAGGATTAGGGTTTTAAACCCTAAACTGAACTTTTTCCCTTTAGTCAACATTACAGTTTTAAACCCTAAATTGAACTCTTTCCTTTAGTCAGCATTAGGGTTTTAAACCCTAAGCTGAACTTTTTCCATTCAGTCAGCATTAGGGTTTTAAACCCTAAACTGAACTTTTCCCTTTAATTAGGATTAGGGTTTTAAAGCCTAAACTGAACTTTTTCCCTTTAGTCAGCATTAGGGTTTTAAACCCTAAACTAAACTCTTTCCTTTAGTCAGCATTAGGGTTTTAAACCCTAAACTGAACTTTTTCCATTCAGTCAGCATTAGGGTTTTAAACCCTAAACTAACTTTTTTCCATTCAGTCAGCATTAGGGTTTTAAACCCTAAACTGAACTTTTTCCCTTTAGTCAGCATTAGGGTTTTAAACCCTAAACTGAACTCTTTCCTTTAGTCAGCATTAGGGTTTTAAACCCTAAACTGAACTCTTTCCTTTAGTCAGCATTAGGGTTTTAAACCCTAAACTGAACTTTTTCCATTCGGTCAGCATTAGGGTTTTCAACCCTAAACGAAACTTTTTCCCTTTAGTCAGCATTAGGGTTTTAAACCCTAAACTGAACTCTTTCCTTTAGTCAGCATTAGGGTTTTAAACCCTAAAATGAACTTTTTCCATTTAGTCAGCATTAGGGTTTTAAACACTAAACTGAACTTTTCCCTTTAATCAGGATGAGGGTTTTAAACCCTAAGCTGAACTTTTTCCATTCAGTCAGCATTAGGGTTTTAAACCCTAAACTGAACTTTTCCCTTTAATTAGAATTAGGGTTTTAAACCCTAAACTGAACTTTTTCCCTTTAGTCAGCATTAGGGTTTTAAACCCTAAACTTAACTCTTTCCTTTAGTCAGCATTAGGGTTTTAAACCCTAAACTGAACTTTTTCCATTCAGTCAGCATTAGGATTTTAAACCCTAAACTGAACTTTTTCCCTTTAGTCAGCATTAGGGTTTTAAACCCTAAACTGAACTCTTTCCTTTAGTCAGCATTAGGGTTTTAAACCCTAAACTGAACTTTTTCCATTCAGTCAACATTAGGGTTTTAAACCCTAAACTGAACTTTTTCCATTCAGTCAGCATTAGGGTTTTAAACCCTAAACTGAACTTTTTCCATTCAGTCAGCATTACGGTTTTAAACCCTAAACTGAACTTTTTCCATTCAGTCAGCATTAGGGTTTTAAACCCTACACCGAACTCTTTCCTTTAGTCAGCATTAGGGTTTTAAACCCTAAAATGAACTTTTTCATTCAGTCAGCATTAGGGTTTTAAACCCTAAACTTAACTTTTTCCCTTTAGTCAGCATTAGGGTTTTAAACCCTAAACTGAACTCTTTCCTTTAGTCAGCATTAGGGTTTTAAACCCTAAACTGAACTTTTTCCATTCAGTCAGCATTAGGGTTTTAAACCCTAAACTGAACTTTTCCCTTTAGTCAGCATTAGGGTTTTAAACCCTAATCTGAACTTTTTCCCTTTAGTCAGCATTAGGGTTTTAAACCCTAAACTTAACTCTTGTCAGCATTAGGGTTTTAAACCCTAAACTGAACTTTTTCCCTTTAGTCAGCATTAGGGTTTTAAACCCTAAACTGAACTCTTTCCTTTAGTCAGCATTAGGGTTTTAAACCCTAAACTGAACTTTTCCCTTTAATCAGGATTAGGGTTTTAAACCCTAAACTGAACTTTTTCCCTTTAGTCAGCATTAGGGTTTTAAACCCTAAACTGAACTCTTTCCTTTAGTCAGTATTAGGGTTTTAAACCATAAACTGAACTTTTTCCATTCAGTCAGCATTAGGGATTTAAACCCTAAACTGAACTTTTTTCCTTTAGTCAGCATTAGGGTTTTAAACCCTAAACTGAACTTTTTCCTTTAGTCAGCATTAGGGACCCTAAACTGAACTTTTTCCATTCAGTCAGCATTAGGGTTTTAAACCATAAACTGAACTTTTCCCTTTAGTCAGCATTAGGGTTTTAAACCCTAAACTGAACTTTTTCCCTTTTGTCAGCATTAGGGTTTTAAACCCTAAACTGAACTTTTCCCTTTAATCAGGATTAGGGTTTTAAACCCTAAACTGAACTTTTTCCCTTTAGTCAGCATTAGAGTTTTAAACCCTAAACTGAACTCTTTCCTTTAGTCAGCATTAGGGTTTTAAACCCTAAGCTGAACTTTTTCCATTCAGTCAGCATTAGGGTTTTAAACCCTAAACTGAACTTTTCCCTTTAATTAGGATTAGGGTTTTAAACCCTAAACTGAACTTTTTCCCTTTAGTCAGCATTAGGGTTTTAAACCCTAAACTAAACTCTTTCCTTTAGTCAGCATTAGGGTTTTAAACCCTAAACTGAACTTTTTCCATTCAGTCAGCATTAGGGTTTTAAACCCTAAACTAACTTTTTCCATTCAGTCAACATTAGGGTTTTAAACCCTAAACTGAACTTTTTCCCTTTAGTTAGCATTAGGGTTTTAAACCCTAAACTGAACTCTTTCCTTTAGTCAGTATTAGGGTTTTAAACCCTAAACTGAACTCTTTCCTTTAGTCAGCATTAGGGTTTTAAACCCTAAACTGAACTTTTTCCATTCGGTCAGCATTAGGGTTTTCAACCCTAAACTGAACTTTTTCCCTTTAGTCAGCATTAGGGTTTTAAACCCTAAACTGAACTCTTTCCTTTAGTCAGCATTAGGGTTTTAAACCCTAAACTGAACCTTTTACTTTAATCAGGATTAGGGTTTTAAACCCTAAGCTGAACTTTTTCCATTTAGTCAGCATTAGGGTTTTAAACCCTAAACTGAACTTTTCCCATTAATCAGGATTAGGGTTTTAAACCCTAAACTGAACTTTTTCCCTTTAGTCAGCATTAGAGTTTTAAACCCTAAACTGAACTCTTTCCTTTAGTCAGCATTAGGGTTTTAAACCCTAAGCTGAACTTTTTCCATTCAGTCAGCATTAGGGTTTTAAACCCTAAACTGAACTTTTCCCTTTAATTAGGATTAGGGTTTTAAACCCTAAACTGAACTTTTTCCCTTTAGTCAGCATTAGGGTTTTAAACCCTAAACTGAACTCTTTCCATTAGTCATCATTAGGGTTTTAAAACCTAAACTGAACTTTTTCCATTCAGTCAGTATTAGGGTTTTAAACCCTAAACTGAACTTTTTCCATTCAGTCAGCATTAGGGTTTTAAACCCTAAACTGAACTCTTTCCTTTAGTCAGCATTAGGGTTTTAAACCCTAAACTAAACTTTTTCCATTCAGTCAGCATTAGGGTTTTAAACCCTAAACTGAACTTTTTCCCATTAGTCAGCATTAGGGTTTTAAACCCTAAACTGAACTTTTTCCTTTAGTCAGCATTAGGGTTTTAAACCCTAAACTGAACTTTTTCCATTCAGTCAACATTAGGGTTTTAAACCATAAACTGAACTTTTCCCTTTAGTCAGCATTAGGGTTTTAAACCCTAAACTGAACTTTTTCCCTTTAGTCAGCATTAGGGTTTTAAACCCTAAACTGAACTTTTCCTTTAATCAGGATTAGGGTTTTAAACCCTAAACTGAACTTTTTCCCTTTAGTCAACATTACAGTTTTAAACCCTAAATTGAACTCTTTCCTTTAGTCAGCATTAGGGTTTTAAACCCTAAGCTGAACTTTTTCCATTCAGTCAGCATTAGGGTTTTAAACCCTAAACTGAACTTTTCCCTTTAATTAGGATTAGGGTTTTAAAGCCTAAACTGAACTTTTTCCCTTTAGTCAGCATTAGGGTTTTAAACCCTAAACTAAACTCTTTCCTTTAGTCAGCATTAGGGTTTTAAACCCTAAACTGAACTTTTTCCATTCAGTCAGCATTAGGGTTTTAAACCCTAAACTAACTTTTTTCCATTCAGTCAGCATTAGGGTTTTAAACCCTAAACTGAACTTTTTCCCTTTAGTCAGCATTAGGCTTTTAAACCCTAAACTGAACTCTTTCCTTTAGTCAGCATTAGGGTTTTAAACCCTAAACTGAACTCTTTCCTTTAGTCAGCATTAGGGTTTTAAACCCTAAACTGAACTTTTTCCATTCGGTCAGCATTAGGGTTTTCAACCCTAAACGAAACTTTTTCCCTTTAGTCAGCATTAAGGTTTTAAACCCTAAACTGAACTCTTTCCTTTAGTCAGCATTAGGGTTTTAAACCCTAAAATGAACTTTTTCCATTTAGTCAGCATTAGGGTTTTAAACACTAAACTGAACTTTTCCCTTTAATCAGGATGAGGGTTTTAAACCCTAAGCTGAACTTTTTCCATTCAGTCAGCATTAGGGTTTTAAACCCTAAACTGAACTTTTCCCTTTAATTAGAATTAGGGTTTTAAACCCTAAACTGAACTTTTTCCCTTTAGTCAGCATTAGGGTTTTAAACCCTAAACTTAACTCTTTCCTTTAGTCAGCATTAGGGTTTTAAACCCTAAACTGAACTTTTTCCATTCAGTCAGCATTAGGATTTTAAACCCTAAACTGAACTTTTTCCCTTTAGTCAGCATTAGGGTTTTAAACCCTAAACTGAACTCTTTCCTTTAGTCAGCATTAGGGTTTTAAACCCTAAACTGAACTTTTTCCATTCAGTCAACATTAGGGTTTTAAACCCTAAACTGAACTTTTTTCCATTCAGTCAGCATTAGGGTTTTAAACCCTAAACTGAACTTTTTCCATTCAGTCAGCATTACGGTTTTAAACCCTAAACTGAACTTTTTCCATTCAGTCAGCATTAGGGTTTTAAACCCTACACCGAACTCTTTCCTTTAGTCAGCATTAGGGTTTTAAACCCTAAAATGAACTTTTTCATTCAGTCAGCATTAGGGTTTTAAACCCTAAACTTAACTTTTTCCCTTTAGTCAGCATTAGGGTTTTAAACCCTAAACTGAACTCTTTCCTTTAGTCAGCATTAGGGTTTTAAACCCTAAACTGAACTTTTTCCATTCAGTCAGCATTAGGGTTTTAAACCCTAAACTGAACTTTTCCCTTTAGTCAGCATTAGGGTTTTAAACCCTAATCTGAACTTTTTCCCTTTAGTCAGCATTAGGGTTTTAAACCCTAAACTTAACTCTTGTCAGCATTAGGGTTTTAAACCCTAAACTGAACTTTTTCCCTTTAGTCAGCATTAGGGTTTTAAACCCTAAACTGAACTCTTTCCTTTAGTCAGCATTAGGGTTTTAAACCCTAAACTGAACTTTTCCCTTTAATCAGGATTAGGGTTTTAAACCCTAAACTGAACTTTTTCCCTTTAGTCAGCATTAGGGTTTTAAACCCTAAACTGAACTCTTTCCTTTAGTCAGTATTAGGGTTTTAAACCATAAACTGAACTTTTTCCATTCAGTCAGCATTAGGGTTTTAAACCCTAAACTAACTTTTTTCCATTTAGTCAGCATTAGGGTTTTAAACCCTAAACTGAACTTTTTCCCTTTAGTCAGCATTAGGGTTTTAAACCCTAAACTGAACTCTTTCCTTTAGTCAGCATTAGGGTTTTAAACCCTAAACTGAACTTTTTCCATTCAGTCAACATTAGGGTTTTAAACCCTAAACTGAACTTTTTCCATTCAGTCAGCATTAGGGTTTTAAACCCTAAACTGAACTTTTTCCATTCAGTCAGCATTAGGGTTTTAAACCCTAAACTTAACTTTTTCCCTTTAGTCAGCATTAGGGTTTTAAACCCTAAACTGAACTCTTTCCTTTAATCAGGATTAGGGTTTTAAACCCTAAGCTGAACTTTTTCCATTCAGTCAGCATTAGGGTTTTAAACCCTAAACTGAACTTTTCCCTTTAATTAGGATTAGGGGTTTAAACCCTAAACTGAACTTTTTCCCTTTAGTCAGCATTAGGGTTTTAAATCCTAAACTTAACTCTTTCCTTTAGTCAGCATTAGGGTTTTAAACCCTAAACTGAACTTTTTCCATTCAGTCAGCATTAGGGTTTTAAACCCTAAACTAACTTTTTTCAATTCAGTCAACATTAGGGTTTTAAACCCTAAACTGAACTTTTTCCCTTTAGTTAGCATTAGGGTTTTAAACCCTAAACTGAACTTTTTCCATTCAGTCAACATTAGGGTTTTAAACCCTAAACTGAACTTTTTCCCTTTAGTCAACATTAGGGTTTTAAACCCTAAACTGAACTTTTCCCTTTAATCAGGATTAGGGTTTTAAACCCTAAACTGAACTTTTTCCTTTTAGTCAGCATTAGAGTTTTAAACCCTAAACTGAACTCTTTCCTTTAGTCAGCATTAGGGTTTTAAACCCTAAGCTGAACTTTTTCCATTCAGTCAGCATTAGGGTTTTAAACCCTAAACTGAACTTTTCCCTTTAATTAGGATTAGGGTTTTAAACCCTAAACTGAACTTTTTCCCTTTAGTCAGCATTAGGGTTTTAAACCCTAAACTAAACTCTTTCCTTTAGTCAGCATTAGGGTTTTAAACCCTAAACTGAACTTTTTCCATTCAGTCAGCATTAGGGTTTTAAACCCTAAACTAACTTTTTTCCATTCAGTCAACATTAGGGTTTTAAACCCTAAACTGAACTTTTTCCCTTTAGTTAGCATTAGGGTTTTAAACCCTAAACTGAACTCTTTCCTTTAGTCAGTATTAGGGTTTTAAACCCTAAACTGAACTCTTTCCTTTAGTCAGCATTAGGGTTTTAAACCCTAAACTGAACTTTTTCCATTCGGTCAGCATTAGGGTTTTCAACCCTAAACTGAACTTTTTCCCTTTAGTCAGCATTAGGGTTTTAAACCCTAAACTGAACTCTTTCCTTTAGTCAGCATTAGGGTTTTAAACCCTAAACTGAACTTTTTCCTTTAATCAGGATTAGGGTTTTAAACCCTAAGCTGAACTTTTTCCATTTAGTCAGCATTAGGGTTTTAAACCCTAAACTGAACTTTTCCCATTAATCAGGATTAGGGTTTTAAACCCTAAACTGAACTTTTTCCCTTTAGTCAGCATTAGAGTTTTAAACCCTAAACTGAACTCTTTCCTTTAGTCAGCATTAGGGTTTTAAACCCTAAGCTGAAATTTTTCCATTCAGTCAGCATTAGGGTTTTAAACCCTAAACTGAACTTTTCCCTTTAATTAGGATTAGGGTTTTAAACCCTAAACTGAACTTTTTCCCTTTAGTCAGCATTAGGGTTTTAAACCCTAAACTGAACTCTTTCCATTAGTCATCATTAGGGTTTTAAAACCTAAACTGAACTTTTTCCATTCAGTCAGTATTAGGGTTTTAAACCCTAAACTGAACTTTTTCCATTCAGTCAGCATTAGGGTTTTAAACCCTAAACTGAACTCTTTCCTTTAGTCAGCATTAGGGTTTTAAACCCTAAACTAAACTTTTTCCATTCAGTCAGCATTAGGGTTTTAAACCCTAAACTGAACTTTTTCCTTTAGTCAGCATTAGGGTTTTAAACCCTAAACTGAACTTTTTCCATTCAGTCAACATTAGGGTTTTAAACCATAAACTGAACTTTTCCCTTTAGTCAGCATTAGGGTTTTAAACCCTAAACTGAACTTTTTCCCTTTAGTCAGCATTAGGGTTTTAAACCCTAAACTGAACTTTTCCCTTTAATCAGGATTAGGGTTTTAAACCCTAAACTGAACTTTTTCCCTTTAGTCAACATTACAGTTTTAAACCCTAAATTGAACTCTTTCCTTTAGTCAGCATTAGGGTTTTAAACCCTAAGCTGAACTTTTTCCATTCAGTCAGCATTAGGGTTTTAAACCCTAAACTGAACTCTTTCCATTAGTCATCATTAGGGTTTTAAAACCTAAACTGAACTTTTTCCATTCAGTCAGTATTAGGGTTTTAAACCCTAAACTGAACTTTTTCCATTCAGTCAGCATTAGGGTTTTAAACCCTAAACTGAACTCTTTCCTTTAGTCAGCATTAGGGTTTTAAACCCTAAACTAAACTTTTTCCATTCAGTCAGCATTAGGGTTTTAAACCCTAAACTGAACTTTTTCCCATTAGTCAGCATTAGGGTTTTAAACCCTAAACTGAACTTTTTCCTTTAGTCAGCATTAGGGTTTTAAACCCTAAACTGAACTTTTTCCATTCAGTCAACATTAGGGTTTTAAACCATAAACTGAACTTTTCCCTTTAGTCAGCATTAGGGTTTTAAACCCTAAACTGAACTTTTTCCCTTTAGTCAGCATTAGGGTTTTAAACCCTAAACTGAACTTTTCCTTTAATCAGGATTAGGGTTTTAAACCCTAAACTGAACTTTTTCCCTTTAGTCAACATTACAGTTTTAAACCCTAAATTGAACTCTTTCCTTTAGTCAGCATTAGGGTTTTAAACCCTAAGCTGAACTTTTTCCATTCAGTCAGCATTAGGGTTTTAAACCCTAAACTGAACTTTTCCCTTTAATTAGGATTAGGGTTTTAAAGCCTAAACTGAACTTTTTCCCTTTAGTCAGCATTAGGGTTTTAAACCCTAAACTAAACTCTTTCCTTTAGTCAGCATTAGGGTTTTAAACCCTAAACTGAACTTTTTCCATTCAGTCAGCATTAGGGTTTTAAACCCTAAACTAACTTTTTTCCATTCAGTCAGCATTAGGGTTTTAAACCCTAAACTGAACTTTTTCCCTTTAGTCAGCATTAGGGTTTTAAACCCTAAACTGAACTCTTTCCTTTAGTCAGCATTAGGGTTTTAAACCCTAAACTGAACTCTTTCCTTTAGTCAGCATTAGGGTTTTAAACCCTAAACTGAACTTTTTCCATTCGGTCAGCATTAGGGTTTTCAACCCTAAACGAAACTTTTTCCCTTTAGTCAGCATTAGGGTTTTAAACCCTAAACTGAACTCTTTCCTTTAGTCAGCATTAGGGTTTTAAACCCTAAAATGAACTTTTTCCATTTAGTCAGCATTAGGGTTTTAAACACTAAACTGAACTTTTCCCTTTAATCAGGATGAGGGTTTTAAACCCTAAGCTGAACTTTTTCCATTCAGTCAGCATTAGGGTTTTAAACCCTAAACTGAACTTTTCCCTTTAATTAGAATTAGGGTTTTAAACCCTAAACTGAACTTTTTCCCTTTAGTCAGCATTAGGGTTTTAAACCCTAAACTTAACTCTTTCCTTTAGTCAGCATTAGGGTTTTAAACCCTAAACTGAACTTTTTCCATTCAGTCAGCATTAGGATTTTAAACCCTAAACTGAACTTTTTCCCTTTAGTCAGCATTAGGGTTTTAAACCCTAAACTGAACTCTTTCCTTTAGTCAGCATTAGGGTTTTAAACCCTAAACTGAACTTTTTCCATTCAGTCAACATTAGGGTTTTAAACCCTAAACTGAACTTTTTTCCATTCAGTCAGCATTAGGGTTTTAAACCCTAAACTGAACTTTTTCCATTCAGTCAGCATTACGGTTTTAAACCCTAAACTGAACTTTTTCCATTCAGTCAGCATTAGGGTTTTAAACCCTACACCGAACTCTTTCCTTTAGTCAGCATTAGGGTTTTAAACCCTAAAATGAACTTTTTCATTCAGTCAGCATTAGGGTTTTAAACCCTAAACTTAACTTTTTCCCTTTAGTCAGCATTAGGGTTTTAAACCCTAAACTGAACTCTTTCCTTTAGTCAGCATTAGGGTTTTAAACCCTAAACTGAACTTTTTCCATTCAGTCAGCATTAGGGTTTTAAACCCTAAACTGAACTTTTCCCTTTAGTCAGCATTAGGGTTTTAAACCCTAAACTGAACTTTTCCCTTTAGTCAGCATTAGGGTTTTAAACCCTAAACTTAACTCTTGTCAGCATTAGGGTTTTAAACCCTAAACTGAACTTTTTCCCTTTAGTCAGCATTAGGGTTTTAAACCCTAAACTGAACTCTTTCCTTTAGTCAGCATTAGGGTTTTAAACCCTAAACTGAACTTTTCCCTTTAATCAGGATTAGGGTTTTAAACCCTAAACTGAACTTTTTCCCTTTAGTCAGCATTAGGGTTTTAAACCCTAAACTGAACTCTTTCCTTTAGTCAGTATTAGGGTTTTAAACCATAAACTGAACTTTTTCCATTCAGTCAGCATTAGGGATTTAAACCCTAAACTGAACTTTTTTCCTTTAGTCAGCATTAGGGTTTTAAACCCTAAACTGAACTTTTTCCTTTAGTCAGCATTAGGGACCCTAAACTGAACTTTTTCCATTCAGTCAGCATTAGGGTTTTAAACCATAAACTGAACTTTTCCCTTTAGTCAGCATTAGGGTTTTAAACCCTAAACTGAACTTTTTCCCTTTTGTCAGCATTAGGGTTTTAAACCCTAAACAGAACTTTTCCCTTTAATCAGGATTAGGGTTTTAAACCCTAAACTGAACTTTTTCCCTTTAGTCAGCATTAGAGTTTTAAACCCTAAACTGAACTCTTTCCTTTAGTCAGCATTAGGGTTTTAAACCCTAAGCTGAACTTTTTCCATTCAGTCAGCATTAGGGTTTTAAACCCTAAACTGAACTTTTCCCTTTAATTAGGATTAGGGTTTTAAACCCTAAACTGAACTTTTTCCCTTTAGTCAGCATTAGGGTTTTAAACCCTAAACTAAACTCTTTCCTTTAGTCAGCATTAGGGTTTTAAACCCTAAACTGAACTTTTTCCATTCAGTCAGCATTAGGGTTTTAAACCCTAAACTAACTTTTTTCCATTCAGTCAACATTAGGGTTTTAAACCCTAAACTGAACTTTTTCCCTTTAGTTAGCATTAGGGTTTTAAACCCTAAACTGAACTCTTTCCTTTAGTCAGTATTAGGGTTTTAAACCCTAAACTGAACTCTTTCCTTTAGTCAGTATTAGGGTTTTAAACCCTAAACTGAACTTTTTCCATTCGGTCAGCATTAGGGTTTTCAACCCTAAACAGAACTTTTTCCCTTTAGTCAGCATTAGGGTTTTAAACCCTAAACTGAACTCTTTCCTTTAGTCAGCATTAGGGTTTTAAACCCTAAACTGAACCTTTTACTTTAATCAGGATTAGGGTTTTAAACCCTAAGCTGAACTTTTTCCATTTAGTCAGCATTAGGGTTTTAAACCCTAAACTGAACTTTTCCCATTAATCAGGATTAGGGTTTTAAACCCTAAACTGAACTTTTTCCCTTTAGTCAGCATTAGAGTTTTAAACCCTAAACTGAACTCTTTCCTTTAGTCAGCATTAGGGTTTTAAACCCTAAGCTGAACTTTTTCCATTCAGTCAGCATTAGGGTTTTAAACCCTAAACTGAACTTTTCCCTTTAATTAGGATTAGGGTTTTAAACCCTAAACTGAACTTTTTCCCTTTAGTCAGCATTAGGGTTTTAAACCCTAAACTGAACTCTTTCCATTAGTCATCATTAGGGTTTTAAAACCTAAACTGAACTTTTTCCATTCAGTCAGTATTAGGGTTTTAAACCCTAAACTGAACTTTTTCCATTCAGTCAGCATTAGGGTTTTAAACCCTAAACTGAACTCTTTCCTTTAGTCAGCATTAGGATTTTAAACCCTAAACTAACTTTTTTCCATTTAGTCAGCATTAGGGTTTTAAACCCTAAACTGAACTCTTTCCTTTAGTCAGCATTAGGGTTTTAAACCCTAAACTGAACTTTTTCCATTCAGTCAACATTAGGGTTTTAAACCCTAAACTGAACTTTTTCCATTCAGTCAGCATTAGGGTTTTAAACCCTAAACTGAACTTTTTCCATTCAGTCAGCATTACGGTTTTAAACCCTAAACTGAACTTTTTCCATTCAGTCAGCATTAGGGTTTTAAACCCTACACCGAACTCTTTCCTTTAGTCAGCATTAGGGTTTTAAACCCTAAAATGAACTTTTTTCATTCAGTCAGCATTAGGGTTTTAAACCCTAAACTTAACTTTTTCCCTTTAGTCAGCATTAGGGTTTTAAACCCTAAACTGAACTCTTTCCTTTAGTCAGCATTAGGGTTTTAAACCCTAAACTGAACTTTTTCCATTCAGTCAGCATTAGGGTTTTAAACCCTAAACTGAACTTTTCCCTTTAGTCAGCATTAGGGTTTTAAACCCTAATCTGAACTTTTTCCCTTTAGTCAGCATTAGGGTTTTAAACCCTAAACTTAACTCTTGTCAGCATTAGGGTTTTAAACCCTAAACTGAACTTTTTCCCTTTAGTCAGCATTAGGGTTTTAAACCCTAAACTGAACTCTTTCCTTTAGTCAGCATTAGGGTTTTAAACCCTAAACTGAACTTTTCCCTTTAATCAGGATTAGGGTTTTAAACCCTAAACTGAACTTTTTCCCTTTAGTCAGCATTAGGGTTTTAAACCCTAAACTGAACTCTTTCCTTTAGTCAGTATTAGGGTTTTAAACCATAAACTGAACTTTTTCCATTCAGTCAGCATTAGGGATTTAAACCCTAAACTGAACTTTTTTCCTTTAGTCAGCATTAGGGTTTTAAACCCTAAACTGAACTTTTTCCTTTAGTCAGCATTAGGGACCCTAAACTGAACTTTTTCCATTCAGTCAGCATTAGGGTTTTAAACCATAAACTGAACTTTTCCCTTTAGTCAGCATTAGGGTTTTAAACCCTAAACTGAACTTTTTCCCTTTTGTCAGCATTAGGGTTTTAAACCCTAAACAGAACTTTTCCCTTTAATCAGGATTAGGGTTTTAAACCCTAAACTGAACTTTTTCCCTTTAGTCAGCATTAGAGTTTTAAACCCTAAACTGAACTCTTTCCTTTAGTCAGCATTAGGGTTTTAAACCCTAAGCTGAACTTTTTCCATTCAGTCAGCATTAGGGTTTTAAACCCTAAACTGAACTTTTCCCTTTAATTAGGATTAGGGTTTTAAACCCTAAACTGAACTTTTTCCCTTTAGTCAGCATTAGGGTTTTAAACCCTAAACTAAACTCTTTCCTTTAGTCAGCATTAGGGTTTTAAACCCTAAACTGAACTTTTTCCATTCAGTCAGCATTAGGGTTTTAAACCCTAAACTAACTTTTTCCATTCAGTCAACATTAGGGTTTTAAACCCTAAACTGAACTTTTTCCCTTTAGTTAGCATTAGGGTTTTAAACCCTAAACTGAACTCTTTCCTTTAGTCAGTATTAGGGTTTTAAACCCTAAACTGAACTCTTTCCTTTAGTCAGCATTAGGGTTTTAAACCCTAAACTGAACTTTTTCCATTCGGTCAGCATTAGGGTTTTCAACCCTAAACTGAACTTTTTCCCTTTAGTCAGCATTAGGGTTTTAAACCCTAAACTGAACTCTTTCCTTTAGTCAGCATTAGGGTTTTAAACCCTAAACTGAACCTTTTACTTTAATCAGGATTAGGGTTTTAAACCCTAAGCTGAACTTTTTCCATTTAGTCAGCATTAGGGTTTTAAACCCTAAACTGAACTTTTCCCATTAATCAGGATTAGGGTTTTAAACCCTAAACTGAACTTTTTCCCTTTAGTCAGCATTAGAGTTTTAAACCCTAAACTGAACTCTTTCCTTTAGTCAGCATTAGGGTTTTAAACCCTAAGCTGAACTTTTTCCATTCAGTCAGCATTAGGGTTTTAAACCCTAAACTGAACTTTTCCCTTTAATTAGGATTAGGGTTTTAAACCCTAAACTGAACTTTTTCCCTTTAGTCAGCATTAGGGTTTTAAACCCTAAACTGAACTCTTTCCATTAGTCATCATTAGGGTTTTAAAACCTAAACTGAACTTTTTCCATTCAGTCAGTATTAGGGTTTTAAACCCTAAACTGAACTTTTTCCATTCAGTCAGCATTAGGGTTTTAAACCCTAAACTGAACTCTTTCCTTTAGTCAGCATTAGGGTTTTAAACCCTAAACTAAACTTTTTCCATTCAGTCAGCATTAGGGTTTTAAACCCTAAACTGAACTTTTTCCCATTAGTCAGCATTAGGGTTTTAAACCCTAAACTGAACTTTTTCCTTTAGTCAGCATTAGGGTTTTAAACCCTAAACTGAACTTTTTCCATTCAGTCAACATTAGGGTTTTAAACCATAAACTGAACTTTTCCCTTTAGTCAGCATTAGGGTTTTAAACCCTAAACTGAACTTTTTCCCTTTAGTCAGCATTAGGGTTTTAAACCCTAAACTGAACTTTTCCTTTAATCAGGATTAGGGTTTTAAACCCTAAACTGAACTTTTTCCCTTTAGTCAACATTACAGTTTTAAACCCTAAATTGAACTCTTTCCTTTAGTCAGCATTAGGGTTTTAAACCCTAAGCTGAACTTTTTCCATTCAGTCAGCATTAGGGTTTTAAACCCTAAACTGAACTTTTCCCTTTAATTAGGATTAGGGTTTTAAAGCCTAAACTGAACTTTTTCCCTTTAGTCAGCATTAGGGTTTTAAACCCTAAACTAAACTCTTTCCTTTAGTCAGCATTAGGGTTTTAAACCCTAAACTGAACTTTTTCCATTCAGTCAGCATTAGGGTTTTAAACCCTAAACTAACTTTTTTCCATTCAGTCAGCATTAGGGTTTTAAACCCTAAACTGAACTTTTTCCCTTTAGTCAGCATTAGGCTTTTAAACCCTAAACTGAACTCTTTCCTTTAGTCAGCATTAGGGTTTTAAACCCTAAACTGAACTCTTTCCTTTAGTCAGCATTAGGGTTTTAAACCCTAAACTGAACTTTTTCCATTCGGTCAGCATTAGGGTTTTCAACCCTAAACGAAACTTTTTCCCTTTAGTCAGCATTAAGGTTTTAAACCCTAAACTGAACTCTTTCCTTTAGTCAGCATTAGGGTTTTAAACCCTAAAATGAACTTTTTCCATTTAGTCAGCATTAGGGTTTTAAACACTAAACTGAACTTTTCCCTTTAATCAGGATGAGGGTTTTAAACCCTAAGCTGAACTTTTTCCATTCAGTCAGCATTAGGGTTTTAAACCCTAAACTGAACTTTTCCCTTTAATTAGAATTAGGGTTTTAAACCCTAAACTGAACTTTTTCCCTTTAGTCAGCATTAGGGTTTTAAACCCTAAACTTAACTCTTTCCTTTAGTCAGCATTAGGGTTTTAAACCCTAAACTGAACTTTTTCCATTCAGTCAGCATTAGGATTTTAAACCCTAAACTGAACTTTTTCCCTTTAGTCAGCATTAGGGTTTTAAACCCTAAACTGAACTCTTTCCTTTAGTCAGCATTAGGGTTTTAAACCCTAAACTGAACTTTTTCCATTCAGTCAACATTAGGGTTTTAAACCCTAAACTGAACTTTTTCCATTCAGTCAGCATTAGGGTTTTAAACCCTAAACTGAACTTTTTCCATTCAGTCAGCATTACGGTTTTAAACCCTAAACTGAACTTTTTCCATTCAGTCAGCATTAGGGTTTTAAACCCTACACCGAACTCTTTCCTTTAGTCAGCATTAGGGTTTTAAACCCTAAAATGAACTTTTTTCATTCAGTCAGCATTAGGGTTTTAAACCCTAAACTTAACTTTTTCCCTTTAGTCAGCATTAGGGTTTTAAACCCTAAACTGAACTCTTTCCTTTAGTCAGCATTAGGGTTTTAAACCCTAAACTGAACTTTTTCCATTCAGTCAGCATTAGGGTTTTAAACCCTAAACTGAACTTTTCCCTTTAGTCAGCATTAGGGTTTTAAACCCTAATCTGAACTTTTTCCCTTTAGTCAGCATTAGGGTTTTAAACCCTAAACTTAACTCTTGTCAGCATTAGGGTTTTAAACCCTAAACTGAACTTTTTCCCTTTAGTCAGCATTAGGGTTTTAAACCCTAAACTGAACTCTTTCCTTTAGTCAGCATTAGGGTTTTAAACCCTAAACTGAACTTTTCCCTTTAATCAGGATTAGGGTTTTAAACCCTAAACTGAACTTTTTCCCTTTAGTCAGCATTAGGGTTTTAAACCCTAAACTGAACTCTTTCCTTTAGTCAGTATTAGGGTTTTAAACCATAAACTGAACTTTTTCCATTCAGTCAGCATTAGGGTTTTAAACCCTAAACTAACTTTTTTCCATTTAGTCAGCATTAGGGTTTTAAACCCTAAACTGAACTTTTTCCCTTTAGTCAGCATTAGGGTTTTAAACCCTAAACTGAACTCTTTCCTTTAGTCAGCATTAGGGTTTTAAACCCTAAACTGAACTTTTTCCATTCAGTCAACATTAGGGTTTTAAACCCTAAACTGAACTTTTTTCCATTCAGTCAGCATTAGGGTTTTAAACCCTAAACTGAACTTTTTCCATTCAGTCAGCATTAGGGTTTTAAACCCTAAACTTAACTTTTTCCCTTTAGTCAGCATTAGGGTTTTAAACCCTAAACTGAACTCTTTCCTTTAATCAGGATTAGGGTTTTAAACCCTAAGCTGAACTTTTTCCATTCAGTCAGCATTAGGGTTTTAAACCCTAAACTGAACTTTTCCCTTTAATTAGGATTAGGGGTTTAAACCCTAAACTGAACTTTTTCCCTTTAGTCAGCATTAGGGTTTTAAATCCTAAACTTAACTCTTTCCTTTAGTCAGCATTAGGGTTTTAAACCCTAAACTGAACTTTTTCCATTCAGTCAGCATTAGGGTTTTAAACCCTAAACTAACTTTTTTCAATTCAGTCAACATTAGGGTTTTAAACCCTAAACTGAACTTTTTCCCTTTAGTTAGCATTAGGGTTTTAAACCCTAAACTGAACTTTTTCCATTCAGTCAACATTAGGGTTTTAAACCCTAAACTGAACTTTTTCCCTTTAGTCAACATTAGGGTTTTAAACCCTAAACTGAACTTTTCCCTTTAATCAGGATTAGGGTTTTAAACCCTAAACTGAACTTTTTCCTTTTAGTCAGCATTAGAGTTTTAAACCCTAAACTGAACTCTTTCCTTTAGTCAGCATTAGGGTTTTAAACCCTAAGCTGAACTTTTTCCATTCAGTCAGCATTAGGGTTTTAAACCCTAAACTGAACTTTTCCCTTTAATTAGGATTAGGGTTTTAAACCCTAAACTGAACTTTTTCCCTTTAGTCAGCATTAGGGTTTTAAACCCTAAACTAAACTCTTTCCTTTAGTCAGCATTAGGGTTTTAAACCCTAAACTGAACTTTTTCCATTCAGTCAGCATTAGGGTTTTAAACCCTAAACTAACTTTTTTCCATTCAGTCAACATTAGGGTTTTAAACCCTAAACTGAACTTTTTCCCTTTAGTTAGCATTAGGGTTTTAAACCCTAAACTGAACTCTTTCCTTTAGTCAGTATTAGGGTTTTAAACCCTAAACTGAACTCTTTCCTTTAGTCAGCATTAGGGTTTTAAACCCTAAACTGAACTTTTTCCATTCGGTCAGCATTAGGGTTTTCAACCCTAAACTGAACTTTTTCCCTTTAGTCAGCATTAGGGTTTTAAACCCTAAACTGAACTCTTTCCTTTAGTCAGCATTAGGGTTTTAAACCCTAAACTGAACTTTTTCCTTTAATCAGGATTAGGGTTTTAAACCCTAAGCTGAACTTTTTCCATTTAGTCAGCATTAGGGTTTTAAACCCTAAACTGAACTTTTCCCATTAATCAGGATTAGGGTTTTAAACCCTAAACTGAACTTTTTCCCTTTAGTCAGCATTAGAGTTTTAAACCCTAAACTGAACTCTTTCCTTTAGTCAGCATTAGGGTTTTAAACCCTAAGCTGAAATTTTTCCATTCAGTCAGCATTAGGGTTTTAAACCCTAAACTGAACTTTTCCCTTTAATTAGGATTAGGGTTTTAAACCCTAAACTGAACTTTTTCCCTTTAGTCAGCATTAGGGTTTTAAACCCTAAACTGAACTCTTTCCATTAGTCATCATTAGGGTTTTAAAACCTAAACTGAACTTTTTCCATTCAGTCAGTATTAGGGTTTTAAACCCTAAACTGAACTTTTTCCATTCAGTCAGCATTAGGGTTTTAAACCCTAAACTGAACTCTTTCCTTTAGTCAGCATTAGGGTTTTAAACCCTAAACTAAACTTTTTCCATTCAGTCAGCATTAGGGTTTTAAACCCTAAACTGAACTTTTTCCTTTAGTCAGCATTAGGGTTTTAAACCCTAAACTGAACTTTTTCCATTCAGTCAACATTAGGGTTTTAAACCATAAACTGAACTTTTCCCTTTAGTCAGCATTAGGGTTTTAAACCCTAAACTGAACTTTTTCCCTTTAGTCAGCATTAGGGTTTTAAACCCTAAACTGAACTTTTCCCTTTAATCAGGATTAGGGTTTTAAACCCTAAACTGAACTTTTTCCCTTTAGTCAACATTACAGTTTTAAACCCTAAATTGAACTCTTTCCTTTAGTCAGCATTAGGGTTTTAAACCCTAAGCTGAACTTTTTCCATTCAGTCAGCATTAGGGTTTTAAACCCTAAACTGAACTTTTCCCTTTAATTAGGATTAGGGTTTTAAAGCCTAAACTGAACTTTTTCCCTTTAGTCAGCATTAGGGTTTTAAACCCTAAACTAAACTCTTTCCTTTAGTCAGCATTAGGGTTTTAAACCCTAAACTGAACTTTTTCCATTCAGTCAGCATTAGGGTTTTAAACCCTAAACTAACTTTTTTCCATTCAGTCAGCATTAGGGTTTTAAACCCTAAACTGAACTTTTTCCCTTTAGTCAGCATTAGGGTTTTAAACCCTAAACTGAACTCTTTCCTTTAGTCAGCATTAGGGTTTTAAACCCTAAACTGAACTCTTTCCTTTAGTCAGCATTAGGGTTTTAAACCCTAAACTGAACTTTTTCCATTCGGTCAGCATTAGGGTTTTCAACCCTAAACGAAACTTTTTCCCTTTAGTCAGCATTAGGGTTTTAAACCCTAAACTGAACTCTTTCCTTTAGTCAGCATTAGGGTTTTAAACCCTAAACTGAACTTTTTCCATTTAGTCAGCATTAGGGTTTTAAACCCTAAACTGAACTTTTCCCTTTAATCAGGATGAGGGTTTTAAACCCTAAGCTGAACTTTTTCCATTCAGTCAGCATTAGGGTTTTAAACCCTAAACTGAACTTTTCCCTTTAATTAGAATTAGGGTTTTAAACCCTAAGCTGAACTTTTTCCCTTTAGTCAGCATTAGGGTTTTAAACCCTAAACTTAACTCTTTCCTTTAGTCAGCATTAGGGTTTTAAACCCTAAACTGAACTTTTTCCATTCAGTCAGCATTAGGATTTTAAACCCTAAACTAACTTTTTTCCATTTAGTCAGCATTAGGGTTTTAAACCCTAAACTGAACTCTTTCCTTTAGTCAGCATTAGGGTTTTAAACCCTAAACTGAACTTTTTCCATTCAGTCAACATTAGGGTTTTAAACCCTAAACTGAACTTTTTTCCATTCAGTCAGCATTAGGGTTTTAAACCCTAAACTGAACTTTTTCCATTCAGTCAGCATTACGGTTTTAAACCCTAAACTGAACTTTTTCCATTCAGTCAGCATTAGGGTTTTAAACCCTACACCGAACTCTTTCCTTTAGTCAGCATTAGGGTTTTAAACCCTAAAATGAACTTTTTCATTCAGTCAGCATTAGGGTTTTAAACCCTAAACTTAACTTTTTCCCTTTAGTCAGCATTAGGGTTTTAAACCCTAAACTGAACTCTTTCCTTTAGTCAGCATTAGGGTTTTAAACCCTAAACTGAACTTTTTCCATTCAGTCAGCATTAGGGTTTTAAACCCTAAACTGAACTTTTCCCTTTAGTCAGCATTAGGGTTTTAAACCCTAATCTGAACTTTTTCCCTTTAGTCAGCATTAGGGTTTTAAACCCTAAACTTAACTCTTGTCAGCATTAGGGTTTTAAACCCTAAACTGAACTTTTTCCCTTTAGTCAGCATTAGGGTTTTAAACCCTAAACTGAACTCTTTCCTTTAGTTAGCATTAGGGTTTTAAACCCTAAACTGAACTTTTCCCTTTAATCAGGATTAGGGTTTTAAACCCTAAACTGAACTTTTTCCCTTTAGTCAGCATTAGGGTTTTAAACCCTAAACTGAACTCTTTCCTTTAGTCAGTATTAGGGTTTTAAACCCTAAACTGAACTTTTTCCATTCAGTCAGCATTAGGGTTTTAAACCCTAAACTAACTTTTTTCCATTTAGTCAGCATTAGGGTTTTAAACCCTAAACTGAACTTTTTCCCTTTAGTCAGCATTAGGGTTTTAAACCCTAAACTGAACTCTTTCCTTTAGTCAGCATTAGGGTTTTAAACCCTAAACTGAACTTTTTCCATTCAGTCAACATTAGGGTTTTAAACCCTAAACTGAACTTTTTTCCATTCAGTCAGCATTAGGGTTTTAAACCCTAAACTGAACTTTTTCCATTCAGTCAGCATTAGGGTTTTAAACCCTAAACTTAACTTTTTCCCTTTAGTCAGCATTAGGGTTTTAAACCCTAAACTGAACTCTTTCCTTTAATCAGGATTAGGGTTTTAAACCCTAAGCTGAACTTTTTCCATTCAGTCAGCATTAGGGTTTTAAACCCTAAACTGAACTTTTCCCTTTAATTAGGATTAGGGGTTTAAACCCTAAACTGAACTTTTTCCCTTTAGTCAGCATTACGGTTTTAAACCCTAAACTGAACTCTTTCCTTTAGTCAGCATTAGGGTTTTAAACCCTAAACTGAACTTTTTCCATTCAGTCAGCATTAGGGTTTTAAACCCTAAACTAACTTTTTTCCATTCAGTCAGCATTAGGGTTTTAAACCCTAAACTGAACTTTTTCCCTTTAGTCAGCATTAGGGTTTTAAACCCTAAACTGAACTCTTTCCTTTAGTCAGCATTAGGGTTTTAAACCCTAAACTGAACTTTTTCCATTCAGTCAACATTAGGGTTTTAAACCCTAAACTGAACTTTTTTCCATTCAGTCAGCATTAGGGTTTTAAACCCTAAACTGAACTTTTTCCATTCAGTCAGCATTAGGGGTTTAAACCCTAAACTGAACTTTTTCCATTCAGTCAGCATTAGGGTTTTAAACCCTAAACCGAACTCTTTCCTTTAGTTAGCATTAGGGTTTTAAACCCTAAACTGAACTTTTTCCATTCAGTCAGCATTAGGGTTTTAAACCCTAAACTTAACTTTTTCCCTTTAGTCAGCATTAGGGTTTTAAACCCTAAACTGAACTCTTTCCTTTAGTCAGCATTAGGGTTTTAAACCCTAAACTAAACTTTTTCCATTCAGTCAGCATTAGGGTTTTAAACCCTAAACTGAACTTTTCCCTTTATTCAGCATTAGGGTTTTAAACCCTAAACTGAACTTTTTCCCTTTAGTCAGCATTAGGGTTTTAAACCCTAAACTGAACTTTTCCCTTTTGGCAGCATTAGGGTTTTAAACCTTAAACTGAACTTTTTCCCTTTAGTCAGCATTAGGGTTTTAAACCCTAAACTGAACTCTTTCCTTTAGTCAGCATTAGGGTTTTAAACCCTAAGCTGAACTTTTTCTATTCAGTCAGCATTAGGGTTTTAAACCCTAAACTGAACTTTTCCCTTTAATCAGGATTAGGATTTTAAATCCTAAACTGAACTTTTTCGGCAGGTTGAACTACATCAGTCGATTTATTGCCCAACTGACAAGCACGTGTGAGCCCATATTTAAGCTGTTAAGGAAAGATGCGGAAATCAAATGGACAGCTGAGTGTCAAGAAGCCTTTGATAAAGTCAAAGAATACCTTTCGAATCCCCCAGTTTTGGTCTCGCCAGAGCCAGGGAGACCACTGTTCTTGTATCTGACAGTCTTGGAGAACTCTTTCGGTTGCGTCCTCGGGCAACATGACATAACCGGAAAGAAGGAGCAAGCAATCTACTACTTGAGCAAGAAATTCACCGGCTATGAGGCCAAGTACACTCTGCTGGAAAGAACATGTTGCGCTCTGACATGGGTTGCTCAAAAGCTGAGACATTATCTTCAAACTCACACTACCTTCCTCATAAGCAGGTTGGATCCTTTGAAGTATATATTTCAGAAAACAATGCCTACTGGAAGACTGGCTAAGTGGCAAATCTTGCTTACTGAATTCGACATAGTCTATGTTACTCGCACGTCAATGAAAGCCCAGGCGCTAGCAGATCACTTGGCCAAAAATCCGGTCGATGAGGAATACCAGCCATTGAGTACCTACTTTCCAGATGAAGAAGTAAACATCGTAGAAGTGGTCTCGGAGGACACTCATTTTTGGAAGTTGTTCTTTGATGGAGCTGTAAATGCCAAAGGTGTAGGGATTGGGGCAATTTTGATCTCGCCCTCCGGTCAGCATTATCCAGCCACAGCTAGACTGCATTTCTTTTGCACAAACAATACAGCTGAGTATGAAGCCTGCATCATGGGCATGCATATGGCGATCGATCAGGATGTCGAAGACTTACTAATCATGGGAGATTCTGACCTGATTATCAGGCAAGCCCAAGGTGAATGGGAAACTCGGGATGTCAAGCTTATCCCTTACCGACAGCACGTGGAGGACCTCGGCAAGTGTTTTAAAACAATAGAGTTCAGGTATATCCCGAGGTGTCACAATGAACTAGCGGATGCACTTGCTACTCTGGCTTCAATGCTACCCTAACCGGGCAATGCCCACGTCGATCCTTTGGAAATCCAAATCAGGGAGAGGCACGGTTACTGTAACGTAATCGAGGCAGAATCAAGTATACAACCATGGTACCATGATATCAAGAGGTTCCTGAAGACACAAGAATACCCCGAGCATGCTACTGGAGATCAAAAGAGAACCATTAGGCGGCATGCAAGTGGTTTCTTTTTGAGCGGTGAATTGTTGTACAAGAGGACCCCGGACCTCAACCTATTAAGATGTGTTGACCCCGAGGAGGCAAGAAAGATCATGCACGAAGTACACGCAGGAGTGTCCGGACCCCACATGAACGGGTACGTCTTGGCAAAGAAAATCCTTCGAGCAGGTTATTATTGGATAACCATGGAAAAGGACTGCTTTAGTTTTGTTCGGAAGTGTCACCAGTGTCAGGTGCACGGTGATTTGATTCATGCACCTCCGACAGAATTGCATCCCATGTCTGCACCTTGGCCATTTGTTGCATGGGGCATGGACGTCATTGGACCAATCGAGCCAAAGGCTTCAAATGGACACAGATTTATACTGGTTGCCATCGACTACTTCACAAAATGGGTAGAGGCTGTCACTCTCAAGTCGGTCACTAAAAAAGCTGTAGTGGATTTTGTACACTCAAATCTTATCTGTCGTTTCGGTATTCCTGCGACTATCATTACAGATAACGCAGCAAACTTGAACAGTCACTTGATGGGAGATGTATGCGAGCAATTCAAAATAACGCATAGGAATTCTACTCCTTATCGGCCAAAGGCCAATGGCGCTGTAGAAGCGGCAAACAAAAACATCAAGAAGATTTTGAGGAAAACGATCCAGAGTTCCCGACAGTGGCATGAGCAGTTACCATTTGCATTATTGGGGTATCGCACTATGGTACGCACGTCAGTAGGAGCGACTTCTTATCTTTTGGTTTATGGGACCGAGGCTGCGATACCAGCGGAAGTAGAAATCCCTTCGCTTCGAACCATTGTTGAAGCAGAAATCGAGGACAGCGAGTGGGTCAAAACTCGATTAGAGCAATTGACTTTGATCGATGAGAAGCGAATGGCCGCGGTTTGTCACGAACAGTTGTACCAACGAATAATGGCCCGTGCTTACAACAAGAAAGTCAGACCTAGGAATTTCGAAGTAGGTCAACTGGTACTGAGGCGCATTCTGCCACATCACCAGGAAGCAAAAGGGAAATTTGATCCAAACTGGAAAGGCCCATACATCATCAGGAAGATATTGCCAAGAGGAGCATTGTACCTAGGTGACATTGAAGGAAATGATCCCGAAACAGCAGTGAATGCGGACGCAGTAAAAAGATACTATGTCTGAGTGACGCCCCAGCGATCCTGACACATTTGAAATGCTGAAGGTTTTATTCCCACTATCAACTCTCTCTACAAGCCTTTGAGCCGCTTACAAAAAAAGACAAAAAAAAACATTGATTGAGGCCTGAACTACGTTTGACTTGATTCCGAAAGGATACGTAGGCAGCCTCTCCCTGAGGTTCAGTCACACCACCAATAAAATCCCATTTACCCTGAAATTGAAACCGGGGCACGTCAAGCGGTTTAGAAGTTAGTATCATCTACCTCTCTTTACCAAGCACAAGCTTTCAGATCAATTACCAAAGATAGCGGGAAGCCAAGAAGCGTCACGAATGGAGGCCGGCACACTCTAAATTGAGAGAGATAAAATGAGAGAGTCTCGTCGGTGAAAACCTTCGGGCACCGCGAGGCGACGGGAGTAGAGAAACCAAAATAAGAGAGCTTGTTTAGTAAAAACTCGCAAAGAGTGCTATCAAGCGATGATAGGAAGAGAAATGAGAGAGGTCAGCCAGCGAAAACCCGCAAAGGGCGTTGTTGGCCGAAAGAATGACTCCAACCAAGGAGGTCTCAGCAAAGTTCCACCAGTTTGGGATCACAGATCCGTTTTTGGTTCGGGGAAACGCAAGTTCATTGAAGGTCAGGCGTCCAGTCCAAAGAGCATGTCATGTCCATTTAAATCCAGTATTGTCTTCCTCAGATAAGTCTTTCTCGTCCCGAAAAGGACGCTCCTTTTCTGAAATTTGCTTTCTCCTTTCTTTGTTTTTCTTCGAATCCCTTTCATGTTTTACCCCAAGTTCCAGATATACCGGAAAGGACAGGTGGCAGGTTTGGTCTCACAGAATTCCGTTTCATGAAGGAAAACACCTCGTTTTGTTGGTACGTTTGTCCAAACCTGATGAATCATGATGTTTGACTGCGTTCGAAGTAAAGAGGAAAGAGAGAAATTTCCCCAGCAAGTCCGCCTCGTACAAATCCCCACAGGGTTTCCCTTTGTACAAATACGCACAAAGAATCCACTGCGTAAATATTCCCCAAAGAGTCTGCCCCAACGAAATCCACACAGATTTTCTCTCTTGTACAGATCCCCACAAGGTCTTCCCTTTGTTAATAATAATAATAAAAAAAAGAGGATTTCCCCAGCAAATCCCCAGCGAGTCCCTTTGTAAAAATTCCCCAGCGAGCTTACCCTAACAAATCCTGGAAAGTCCGCTTTGAAACAAATCCCCAACATGTTCCCATTGTACAAAAATCCACACAAAGAATCCACTCTGTAAATATTCCCCCACAGAGCTTCCCTTTGTACAAATTCCCACAGAGTATCCCCAATAAAATCCCCGTTGAGAATCCCCAAGCAAAACGGGACACAAAAAGGGGAGCATTACAAGGCAAATCATCACGGAATTTGGAAATACAAGCCTGAGCAGTCCAAAAGGGTTTCGCCATTTGAATCCAATCAATGGCAGGATTTCTCAACAGAAATAAGGACGCAACAAAGCAATGGGAACAATCAAGGTCACCGAACCAACTGCCATTTCCGAACTAACAATTGTTCTTTGTTTGAGAAGTTGAAACAGGTATAATCCAAGACAACCGTGCAAGAAGCAGGTGTCACCCAACGAAGAAGGTACATGAGTACAAGAAACAGTTTGGCAATAAGGAATCCACTCGAAAGGTAAGTTTCCGCAAAATTCCCTTTTATTTTCTACTAAAATAAGAAAATTCAAAAAAAAAGAGGTCAGTTAGTATCCTCGAACTTTGTCCCCAGCCAGTCAGCATTAGGGTTTTAAACCCTAAACTGATCTTTTCCTTCAGTCAGCATTAGGGTTTTAAACCCTAAACTGAACTCTTTCCAGCCAGTCAGTATTAGGGTTTTAAACCCTAAACTGAACTTTTTCCATTCAGTCAGCATTATGGTTTTAAACCCTAAACTGAACTCTTTCCTTTAGTCAGCATTAGGGTTTTAAACCCTAAACTGAACTTTTTCTATTCAGTCAGCATTAGGGTTTTGAACCCTAAACTGAACTCTTTCCAGCCGGTCAGTATTAGGGTTTTAAAACCCTAAACTGAACTTTTTCCATTCAGTCAGCATTAGGGTTTTAAACCCTAAACTGAACTCTTTCCATTCAGCCAGCATTAGGGTTTTAAACCCTAAACTAAACTTTTTCCCTTTAGTCAGCATTAGGGTTTTAAACCCTAAACTGAACTCTTTCCTTTAGTCAGCATTAGGGTTTTAAACCCTAAACTGAACTTTTTCCATTCAGTCAGCATTAGGGTTTTAAACCCTAAACTGAACTTTTTTCCATTCAGTCATCATTAGGGTTTTAAAACCTAAACTGAACTTTTTCCATTCAGTCAGTATTAGGGTTTTAAACCCTAAACTGAACTTTTTCCATTCAGTCAGCATTAGGGTTTTAAACACTAAACTGAACTCTTTCCTTTAGTCAGCATTAGGGTTTTAAACCCTAAACTAAACTTTTTCCATTCAGTCAGCATTAGGGTTTTAAACCCTAAACTGAACTTTTTCCCTTTAGTCAGCATTAGGGTTTTAAACCCTAAACTGAACTTTTTCCTTTAGTCAGCATTAGGGTTTTAAACCCTAAACTGAACTTTTTCCATTCAGTCAGCATTAGGGTTTTAAACCCTAAACTGAACTTTTTCCTTTAGTCAGTATTAGGGTTTTAAACCCTAAACTGAACTTTTTCCCTTTAGTCAGCATTAGGGTTTTAAACCCTAAACCGAACTTTTCCCTTTAGTCAGGATTAGGGTTTTAAACCCTAAACTGAACTTTTTCCCTTTAGTCAGCATTAGAGTTTTAAACCTAAACTGAACTCTTTCCTTTAGTCAGCATTAGGGTTTTAAACCCTAAGCTGAACTTTTTCCATTCAGTCAGCATTAGGGTTTTAAACCCTAAACTGAACTTTTCCCTTTAATTAGGATTAGGGTTTTAAACCCTAAACTGAACTTTTTCCCTTTAGTCAGCATTAGGGTTTTAAACCCTAAACTGAACTCTTTCCTTTAGTCATCATTAGGGTTTTAAAACCTAAACTGAACTTTTTCCATTCAGTCAGTATTAGGGTTTTAAACCCTAAACTGAACTTTTTCCATTCTGTCAGCATTAGGGTTTTAAACCCTAAACTGAACTCTTTCCTTTAGTCAGCATTAGGGTTTTAAACCCTAAACTGAACTTTTTCCATTCAGTCAGCATTAGGGTTTTAAACCCTAAACTGAACTCTTTCCTTTAGTCAGCATTAGGGTTTTAAACCCTAAACTGAACTTTTTCCATTTAGTCAGCATTAGGGTTTTAAACCTTAAAATGAACTTTTTCCATTCAGTCAGCATTAGGGTTTTAAACCATAAACTGAACTTTTTCCTTTAGTCAGCATTAGGGTTTTAAACCCTAAACTGAACTTTTCCCTTTAATCAGGATTAGGGTTTTAAACCCTAAACTGAACTTTTTCCCTTTAGTCAGCATTAGAGTTTTAAACCCTAAACTGAACTCTTTCCTTTAGTCAGCATTAGGGTTTTAAACCCTAAGCTGAACTTTTTCCATTCAGTCAGCATTAGGGTTTTAAACCCTAAACTGAACTTTTCCCTTTAATTAGGATTAGGGTTTTAAACCATAAACTGAACTTTTTCCCTTTAGTCAGCATTAGGGTTTTAAACCCTAAACTGAACTTTTTCCCTTTAGTCAGCATTAGGGTTTTAAACCCTAAACTGAACTTTTTCCTTTAATCAGGATTAGGGTTTTAAACACTAAACTGAACTTTTTCCCTTTAGTCAGCATTAGAGTTTTAAACCTAAACTGAACTCTTTCCTTTAGTCAGCATTAGGGTTTTAAACCCTAAGCTGAACTTTTTCCATTCAGTCAGCATTAGGGTTTTAAACCCTAAACTGAACTTTTTCCCTTTAGTCAGCATTAGGGTTTTAAACCCTAAACTGAACTCTTTCCTTTAGTCATCATTAGGGTTTTAAAACCTAAACTGAACTTTTTCCATTCAGTCAGTATTAGGGTTTAAAACCCTAAACTGAACTTTTTCCATTCTGTCAGCATTAGGGTTTTAAACCCTAAACTGAACTCTTTCCTTTAGTCAGCATTAGGGTTTTAAACCCTAAACTGAACTTTTTCCCTTTAGTCAGCATTAGGGTTTTAAACCCTAAACTGAACTTTTTCCTTTAGTCAGCATTAGGGTTTTAAACCCTAAACTGAACTTTTTCCATTCAGTCAGCATTAGGGTTTTAAACCATAAACTGAACTTTTCCCTTTAGTCAGCATTAGGGTTTTAAACCCTAAACTGAACTTTTTCCCTTTAGTCAGCATTAGGGTTTTAAACCCTAAACTGAACTTTTCCCTTTAATCAGGATTAGGGTTTTAAACTCTAAACTGAACTCTTTCCTTTAGTCAGCATTAGGGTTTTAAACCCTAAGCTGAACTTTTTCCATTCAGTCAGCATTAGGGTTTTAAACCCTAAACTGAACTTTTCCTTTTATTTAGGATTAGGGTTTTAAACCCTAAACTGAACTTTTTCCATTCAGTCAGTATTAGGGTTTTAAACCCTAAACTGAACTTTTTCCATTCTGTCAGCATTAGAGTTTTAAACCCTAAACTGAACTCTTTCCTTTAGTCAGCATTAGGGTTTTAAACCCTAAACTGAACTTTTTCCATTCAGTCAGCATTAGGGTTTTAAACCCTAAACTGAACATTTTCCCTTTAGTCAGCATTAGGGTTTTAAACCTTAAACTGAACTTTTTCCTTTAGTCAGCATTAGGGTTTTAAACCCTAAAATGAACTTTTTCCATTCAGTCAGCATTAGGGTTTTAAACCATAAACTGAACTTTTCCCTTTAGTCAGCATTAGGGTTTTAAACCCTAAACTGAACTTTTTCCCTTTAGTCAGCATTAGGGTTTTAAACCCTAAACTGATCTTTTCCTTTTAATTAGGATTAGGGTTTTAAACCCTAAATTGAACTTTTTTCCTTTAGTCAGCATTAGGTTTTTAAACCCTAAACTAAACTCTTTCCTTTAGTCAGCATTAGGGTTTTAAACCCTAAACTGAACTTTTCCCATTCAGTCAGCATTAGGGTTTTAAACCCTAAACTGAACTTTTTCCATTCAGTCAGCATTAGGGTTTTAAACCCTAAACTGAACTTTTTCCATTCAGTCAGCATTAGGGTTTTAAACCCTAAACTGAACTTTTTCCCTTTAGTCAGCATTAGGGTTTTAAACCCTAAACTGAACTCTTTCCTTTAGTCAGCATTAGGGTTTTAAACCCTAAACTGAACTTTTTCCATTCGGTCAGCATTAGGGTTTTCAACCCTAAACTGAACTTTTTCCCTTTAGTCAGCATTAGGGTTTTAAACCCTAAACTGAACTCTTTCCTTTAGTCAGCATTAGGGTTTTAAACCCTAAACTGAACTTTTTCCATTTAGTCAGCATTAGGGTTTTAAACCCTAAACTGAACTTTTCCCTTTAATCAGGATTAGGGTTTTAAACCCTAAGCTGAACTTTTTCCATTCAGTCAGCATTAGGGTTTTAAACCCTAAACTGAACTTTTCCCATTAATCAGGATTAGGGTTTTAAACCCTAAACTGAACTTTTTCCCTTTAGTCAGCATTAGAGTTTTAAACCCTAAACTGAACTCTTTCCTTTAGTCAGCATTAGGGTTTTAAACCCTAAGCTGAACTTTTTCCATTCAGTCAGCATTAGGGTTTTAAACCCTAAACTGAACTTTTCCCTTTAATTAGGATTAGGGTTTTAAACCCTAAACTGAACTTTTTCCCTTTAGTCAGCATTAGGGTTTTAAACCCTAAACTGAACTCTTTCCTTTAGTCATCATTAGGGTTTTAAAACCTAAACTGAACTTTTTCCATTCAGTCAGCATTATGGTTTTAAACCCTAAACTGAACTCTTTCCTTTAGTCAGCATTAGGGTTTTAAACCCTAAACTGAACTTTTTCTATTCAGTCAGCATTAGGGTTTTGAACCCTAAACTGAACTCTTTCCAGCCGGTCAGTATTAGGGTTTTAAAACTCTAAACTGAACTTTTTCCATTCAGTCAGCATTAGGGTTTTAAACCCTAAACTGAACACTTTCCATTCAGCCAGCATTAGGGTTTTAAACCCTAAACTAACCTTTTTCCCTTTAGTCAGCATTAGGGTTTTAAACCCTAAACTGAACTCTTTCCTTTAGTCAGCATTAGGGTTTTAAACCCTAAACTGAACTTTTTCCATTCAGTCAGCATTAGGGTTTTAAACACTAAACTGAACTCTTTCCTTTAGTCAGCATTAGGGTTTTAAAACCTAAACTGAACTTTTTCCATTCAGTCAGTATTAGGGTTTTAAACCCTAAACTGAACTTTTTCCATTCAGTCAGCATTAGGGTTTTAAACACTAAACTGAACTCTTTCCTTTAGTCAGCATTAGGGTTTTAAACCCTAAACTAAACTTTTTCCATTCAGTCAGCATTAGGGTTTTAAACCCTAAACTGAACTTTTTCCCTTTAGTCAGCATTAGGGTTTTAAACCCTAAACTGAACTTTTTCCTTTAGTCAGCATTAGGGTTTTAAACCCTAAACTGAACTTTTTCCATTCAGTCAGCATTAGGGTTTTAAACCCTAAACTGAACTTTTTCCTTTAGTCAGTATTAGTGTTTTAAACCCTAAACTGAACTTTTTCCCTTTAGTCAGCATTAGGGTTTTAAACCCTAAACCGAACTTTTCCCTTTAGTCAGGATTAGGGTTTTAAACCCTAAACTGAACTTTTTCCCTTTAGTCAGCATTAGAGTTTTAAACCTAAACTGAACTCTTTCCTTTAGTCAGCATTAGGGTTTTAAACCCTAAGCTGAACTTTTTCCATTCAGTCAGCATTAGGGTTTTAAACCCTAAACTGAACTTTTCCCTTTAATTAGGATTAGGGTTTTAAACCCTAAACTGAACTTTTTCCCTTTAGTCAGCATTAGGGTTTTAAACCCTAAACTGAACTCTTTCCTTTAGTCATCATTAGGGTTTTAAAACCTAAACTGAACTTTTTCCATTCAGTCAGTATTAGGGTTTTAAACCCTAAACTGAACTTTTTCCATTCTGTCAGCATTAGGGTTTTAAACCCTAAACTGAACTCTTTCCTTTAGTCAGCATTAGGGTTTTAAACCCTAAACTGAACTTTTTCCATTCAGTCAGCATTAGGGTTTTAAACCCTAAACTGAACTCTTTCCTTTAGTCAGCATTAGGGTTTTAAACCCTAAACTGAACTTTTTCCATTTAGTCAGCATTAGGGTTTTAAACCTTAAAATGAACTTTTTCCATTCAGTCAGCATTAGGGTTTTAAACCATAAACTGAACTTTTTCCTTTAGTCAGCATTAGGGTTTTAAACCCTAAACTGAACTTTTTCCCTTTAGTCAGCATTAGGGTTTTAAACCCTAAACTGAACTTTTCCCTTTAATCAGGATTAGGGTTTTAAACCCTAAACTGAACTTTTTCCCTTTAGTCAGCATTAGGGTTTTAAACCCTAAACTGAACTTTTCCCTTTAATCAGGATTAGGGTTTTAAACCCTAAACTGAACTTTTCCCTTTAATCAGGATTAGGGTTTTAAACCCTAAACTGAACTTTTTCCCTTTAGTCAGCATTAGGGTTTTAAACCTTAAACTGAACTTTTTCCTTTAGTCAGCATTAGGGTTTTAAACCTTAAAATGAACTTTTTCCATTCAGTCAGCATTAGGGTTTTAAACCATAAACTGAACTTTTTCCTTTAGTCAGCATTAGGGTTTTAAACCCTAAACTGAACTTTTTCCCTTTAGTCAGCATTAGGGTTTTAAACCCTAAACTGAACTTTTCCCTTTAATCAGGATTAGGGTTTTAAACCCTAAACTGAACTTTTTCCCTTTAGTCAGCATTAGGGTTTTAAACCCTAAACTGAACTTTTCCCTTTAATCAGGATTAGGGTTTTAAACCCTAAACTGAACTTTTCCCTTTAATCAGGATTAGGGTTTTAAACCCTAAACTGAACTTTTTCCCTTTAGTCAGCATTACAGTTTTAAACCCTAAATTGAACTCTTCCCTTTAGTCAGCATTAGGGTTTTAAACCCTAAGCTGAACTTTTTCCATTCAGTCAGCATTAGGGTTTTAAACCCTAAACTGATCTTTTCCTTCAGTCAGCATTAAGGTTTTAAACCCTAAACTGAACTCTTTCCAGCCAGTCAATATTAGGGTTTTAAACCCTAAACTGAACTTTTTCCATTCAGTCAGCATTATGGTTTTAAACCCTAAATTGAACTCTTTCCTTTAGTCAGCATTAGGGTTTTAAACCCTAAACTGAACTTTTTCTATTCAGTCAGCATTAGGGTTTTGAACCCTAAACTGAACTCTTTCCAGCCGGTCAGTATTAGGGTTTTAAAACCCTAAACTGAACTTTTTCTATTCAGTCAGCATTAGGGTTTTAAACCCTAAACTGAACTTTTCCCTTTAGTCAGCATTAGGGTTTTAAACCCTAAACTGAACTTTTTCCCTTTAGTCAGCATTAGGGTTTTAAACCCTAAACTGAACTTTTCCCTTTAATTAGGATTAGGGTTTTAAACCCTAAACTGAACTTTTTCCCTTTAGTCAGCATTAGGGTTTTAAACCCTAAACTGAACTCTTTCCTTTAGTCAGCATTAGGGTTTTAAACCCTAAACTGAACTTTTTCCATTCAGTCAGCATTAGGGTTTTAAACCCTAAACTGAACTCTTTCCTTTAGTCAGCATTAGGGTTTTAAACCCTAAACTGAACTTTTTCCATTCAGTCAGCATTAGGGTTTTAAACCCTAAACTGAACTCTTTCCTTTAGTCAGCATTAGGGTTTTAAACCCTAAACTGAACTTTTTCCATTCAGTCAGCATTAGGGTTTTAAACCCTAAACTGAACTCTTTCCTTTAGTCAGCATTAGGGTTTTAAACCCTAAACTGAACTTTTTCCATTCAGTCAGCATTAGGGTTTTAAACCCTAAACTGAACTTTTTCCATTCAGTCAGCATTATGGTTTTAAACCCTAAACTGAACTCTTTCCTTTAGTCAGCATTAGGGTTTTAAACCCTAAATTGAACTTTTTCTATTCAGTCAGCATTAGGGTTTTGAACCCTAAACTGAACTCTTTCCAGCCGGTCAGTATTAGGGTTTTAAAACCCTAAACTGAACTTTTTCCATTCAGTCAGCATTAGGGTTTTAAACCCTAAACTGAACTCTTTCCATTCAGCCAGCATTAGGGTTTTAAACCCTAAACTGTACTTTTTCCCTTTAGTCAGCATTAGGGTTTTAAACCCTAAACTGAACTCTTTCCTTTAGTCAGCATTAGGGTTTTAAACCCTAAACTGAACTTTTTCCATTCAGTCAGCATTAGGGTTTTAAACCCTAAACTGAACTTTTTTCCATTCAGTCATCATTAGGGTTTTAAAACCTAAACTGAACTTTTTCCATTCAGTCAGTATTAGGGTTTTAAACCCTAAACTGAACTTTTTCCATTCAGTCAGCATTAGGGTTTTAAACACTAAACTGAACTCTTTCCTTTAGTCAGCATTAGGGTTTTAAACCCTAAACTAAACTTTTTCCATTCAGTCAGCATTAGGGTTTTAAACCCTAAACTGAACTTTTTCCCTTTAGTCAGCATTAGGGTTTTAAACCCTAAACTGAACTTTTTCCTTTAGTCAGCATTAGGGTTTTAAACCCTAAACTGAACTTTTTCCATTCAGTCAGCATTAGGGTTTTAAACCCTAAACTGAACTTTTTCCTTTAGTCAGTATTAGGGTTTTAAACCCTAAACTGAACTTTTTCCCTTTAGTCAGCATTAGGGTTTTAAACCCTAAACCGAACTTTTCCCTTTAGTCAGGATTAGGGTTTTAAACCCTAAACTGAACTTTTTCCCTTTAGTCAGCATTAGAGTTTTAAACCTAAACTGAACTCTTTCCTTTAGTCAGCATTAGGGTTTTAAACCCTAAGCTGAACTTTTTCCATTCAGTCAGCATTAGGGTTTTAAACCCTAAACTGAACTTTTCCCTTTAATTAGGATTAGGGTTTTAAACCCTAAACTGAACTTTTTCCCTTTAGTCAGCATTAGGGTTTTAAACCCTAAACTGAACTCTTTCCTTTAGTCATCATTAGGGTTTTAAAACCTAAACTGAACTTTTTCCATTCAGTCAGTATTAGGGTTTTAAACCCTAAACTGAACTTTTTCCATTCTGTCAGCATTAGGGTTTTAAACCCTAAACTGAACTCTTTCCTTTAGTCAGCATTAGGGTTTTAAACCCTAAACTGAACTTTTTCCATTCAGTCAGCATTAGGGTTTTAAACCCTAAACTGAACTCTTTCCTTTAGTCAGCATTAGGGTTTTAAACCCTAAACTGAACTTTTTCCATTTAGTCAGCATTAGGGTTTTAAACCTTAAAATGAACTTTTTCCATTCAGTCAGCATTAGGGTTTTAAACCATAAACTGAACTTTTTCCTTTAGTCAGCATTAGGGTTTTAAACCCTAAACTGAACTTTTTCCCTTTAGTCAGCATTAGGGTTTTAAACCCTAAACTGAACTTTTCCCTTTAATCAGGATTAGGGTTTTAAACCCTAAACTGAACTTTTTCCCTTTAGTCAGCATTAGAGTTTTAAACCCTAAACTGAACTCTTTCCTTTAGTCAGCATTAGGGTTTTAAACCCTAAGCTGAACTTTTTCCATTCAGTCAGCATTAGGGTTTTAAACCCTAAACTGAACTTTTCCCTTTAATTAGGATTAGGGTTTTAAACCCTAAACTGAACTTTTTCCCTTTAGTCAGCATTAGGGTTTTAAACCCTAAACTGAACTTTTCCCTTTAGTCAGTATTAGGGTTTTAAACCCTAAACTGAACTTTTTCCCTTTAGTCAGCATTAGGGTTTTAAACCCTAAACTGAACTTTTTCCTTTAATCAGGATTAGGGTTTTAAACACTAAACTGAACTTTTTCCCTTTAGTCAGCATTAGAGTTTTAAACCTAAACTGAACTCTTTCCTTTAGTCAGCATTAGGGTTTTAAACCCTAAGCTGAACTTTTTCCATTCAGTCAGCATTAGGGTTTTAAACCCTAAACTGAACTTTTTCCCTTTAGTCAGCATTAGGGTTTTAAACCCTAAACTGAACTCTTTCCTTTAGTCATCATTAGGGTTTTAAAACCTAAACTGAACTTTTTCCATTCAGTCAGTATTAGGGTTTAAAACCCTAAACTGAACTTTTTCCATTCTGTCAGCATTAGGGTTTTAAACCCTAAACTGAACTCTTTCCTTTAGTCAGCATTAGTATTTTAAACCCTAAACTGAACTTTTTCCATTCAGTCAGCATTAGGGTTTTAAACCCTAAACTGAACATTTTCCTTTTAGTCAGCATTAGGGTTTTAAACCTTAAACTGAACTTTTTCCTTTAGTCAGCATTAGGGGTTTAAAAATGAACTTTTTCCATTCAGTCAGCATTAGGGTTTTAAACCATAAACTGAACTTTTCCCTTTAGTCAGCATTAGGGTTTTAAATCCTAAACTGAACTTTTTCCCTTTAGTCAGCATTAGGGTTTTAAACCCTAAACTGAACTTTTCCCTTTAATCAGGATTAGGGTTTTAAACTCTAAACTGAACTCTTTCCTTTAGTCAGCATTAGAGTTTTAAACCCTAAGCTGAACTTTTTCCATTCAGTCAGCATTAGGGTTTTAAACCCTAAACTGAACTTTTCCTTTTATTTAGGATTAGGGTTTTAAACCCTAAACTGAACTTTTTCCATTCAGTCAGTATTAGGGTTTTAAACCCTAAACTGAACTTTTTCCATTCTGTCAGCATTAGAGTTTTAAACCCTAAACTGAACTCTTTCCTTTAGTCAGCATTAGGGTTTTAAACCCTAAACTGAACTTTTTCCATTCAGTCAGCATTAGGGTTTTAAACCCTAAACTGAACATTTTCCCTTTAGTCAGCATTAGGGTTTTAAACCTTAAACTGAACTTTTTCCTTTAGTCAGCATTAGGGTTTTAAACCCTAAAATGAACTTTTTCCATTCAGTCAGCATTAGGGTTTTAAACCATAAACTGAACTTTTCCCTTTAGTCAGCATTAGGGTTTTAAACCCTAAACTGAACTTTTTCCCTTTAGTCAGCATTAGGGTTTTAAACCCTAAACTGATCTTTTCCTTTTAATTAGGATTAGGGTTTTAAACCCTAAATTGAACTTTTTTCCTTTAGTCAGCATTAGGTTTTTAAACCCTAAACTGAACTTTTCCTTTTATTTAGGATTAGGGTTTTAAACCCTAAACTGAACTTTTTCCATTCAGTCAGTATTAGGGTTTTAAACCCTAAACTGAACTTTTTCCATTCTGTCAGCATTAGAGTTTTAAACCCTAAACTGAACTCTTTCCTTTAGTCAGCATTAGGGTTTTAAACCCTAAACTGAACTTTTTCCATTCAGTCAGCATTAGGGTTTTAAACCCTAAACTGAACATTTTCCCTTTAGTCAGCATTAGGGTTTTAAACCTTAAACTGAACTTTTTCCTTTAGTCAGCATTAGGGTTTTAAACCCTAAAATGAACTTTTTCCATTCAGTCAGCATTAGGGTTTTAAACCATAAACTGAACTTTTCCCTTTAGTCAGCATTAGGGTTTTAAACCCTAAACTGAACTTTTTCCCTTTAGTCAGCATTAGGGTTTTAAACCCTAAACTGATCTTTTCCTTTTAATTAGGATTAGGGTTTTAAACCCTAAATTGAACTTTTTTCCTTTAGTCAGCATTAGGTTTTTAAACCCTAAACTAAACTCTTTCCTTTAGTCAGCATTAGGGTTTTAAACCCTAAACTGAACTTTTCCCATTCAGTCAGCATTAGGGTTTTAAACCCTAAACTAACTTTTTCCATTCAGTCAGCATTAGGGTTTTAAACCCTAAACTGAACTTTTTCCCTTTAGTCAGCATTAGGGTTATAAACCCTAAACTGAACTCTTTCCTTTAGTCAGCATTAGGGTTTTAAACCCTAAACTGAACTCTTTCCTTTAGTCAGCATTAAGGTTTTAAACCCTAAACTGAATTTTTTCCATTCGGTCAGCATTAGGGTTTTCAACCCTAGACTAAACTTTTTCCCTTTAGTCAGCATTAGGGTTTTAAACCCTAAACTGAACTTTTTCCTTTAATCAGGATTAGGGTTTTAAACACTAAACTGAACTTTTTCCCTTTAGTCAGCATTAGAGTTTTAAACCTAAACTGAACTCTTTCCTTTAGTCAGCATTAGGGTTTTAAACCCTAAGCTGAACTTTTTCCATTCAGTCAGCATTAGGGTTTTAAACCCTAAACTGAACTTTTTCCTTTAATCAGGATTAGGGTTTTAAACACTAAACTGAACTTTTTCCCTTTAGTCAGCATTAGAGTTTTAAACCTAAACTGAACTCTTTCCTTTAGTCAGCATTAGGGTTTTAAACCCTAAGCTGAACTTTTTCCATTCAGTCAGCATTAGGGTTTTAAACCCTAAACTGAACTTTTTCCCTTTAGTCAGCATTAGGGTTTTAAACCCTAAACTGAACTCTTTCCTTTAGTCATCATTAGGGTTTTAAAACCTAAACTGAACTTTTTCCATTCAGTCAGTATTAGGGTTTAAAACCCTAAACTGAACTTTTTCCATTCTGTCAGCATTAGGGTTTTAAACCCTAAACTGAACTCTTTCCTTTAGTCAGCATTAGTATTTTAAACCCTAAACTGAACTTTTTCCATTCAGTCAGCATTAGGGTTTTAAACCCTAAACTGAACATTTTCCTTTTAGTCAGCATTAGGGTTTTAAACCTTAAACTGAACTTTTTCCTTTAGTCAGCATTAGGGGTTTAAAAATGAACTTTTTCCATTCAGTCAGCATTAGGGTTTTAAACCATAAACTGAACTTTTCCCTTTAGTCAGCATTAGGGTTTTAAATCCTAAACTGAACTTTTTCCCTTTAGTCAGCATTAGGGTTTTAAACCCTAAACTGAACTTTTCCCTTTAATCAGGATTAGGGTTTTAAACTCTAAACTGAACTCTTTCCTTTAGTCAGCATTAGGGTTTTAAACCCTAAGCTGAACTTTTTCCATTCAGTCAGCATTAGGGTTTTAAACCCTAAACTGAACTTTTCCTTTTATTTAGGATTAGGGTTTTAAACCCTAAACTGAACTTTTTCCATTCAGTCAGTATTAGGGTTTTAAACCCTAAACTGAACTTTTTCCATTCTGTCAGCATTAGAGTTTTAAACCCTAAACTGAACTTTCCATTCA